>NC_060889.1:33273542-33308542 GCF_014805685.1 Silurus meridionalis | reverse complement strand
CCGGTAAAATAAAAATATTTTAAAAAATCGCACTCTATATCGCACTCACATATGTATTCTCTATTATATAAAAATATATGTATGTATAACTAAAATAATTGTGTAAGTAGAAAAAAAACCCCGCAAAAATGCATTTAGAAACATTTTAGTCCCCCTTCCTCACAGTGGTTTGACCCACTGCCTGTTTTCTCAGTTTATCTCACCTTCACTACACACACGAGTCAGGTGTGTTCATCTCACCTTCACTACACACGAGTCAGGTGTGTGTTCATCTCACCTTCACTACACACACGAGTCAGGTGTGTGTTCATCTCACCTCTACACACACGAGTCAGGTGTGTGTTCATCTCACCTTCACTACACACACGAGTCAGGTGTGTGTTCATCTCACCTTCACTACACACACACGAGTCAGGTGTGTGTTCATCTCACCTTCACTACACACACACGAGTCAGGTGTGTGTTCATCTCACCTTCACTACACACACGAGTCAGGTGTGTGTTCATCTCACCTTCACTACACACACGAGTCAGGTGTGTGTTCATCTCACCTTCACTACACACACGAGTCAGGTGTGTGTTCATCTCACCTTCACACACACGAGTCAGGTGTGTGTTCATCTCACCTTCACTACACACACGAGTCAGGTGTGTTCATCTCACCTTCACTACACACACAGTCAGGTGTGTGTTCATCTCACCTTCACTACACACACGAGTCAGGTGTGTGTTCATCTCACCTTCACTACACACACGAGTCAGGTGTGTGTTCATCTCACCTTCACTACACACACGAGTCAGGTGTGTGTTCATCTCACCTTCACT
Source organism: Silurus meridionalis (assembly GCF_014805685.1). Lineage (NCBI taxonomy): Eukaryota > Metazoa > Chordata > Actinopteri > Siluriformes > Siluridae > Silurus > Silurus meridionalis. The sequence continues at coordinate 33,307,717 of NC_060889.1, read as the reverse complement.
ACACACACACGAGTCAGGTGTGTGTTCATCTCACCTTCACACACACACAGTCAGGTGTGTGTTCATCTCACCTTCACTACACACACACGAGTCAGGTGTGTGTTCATCTCACCTTCACTACACACACGAGTCAGGAGTGCGTTCATCTCACCTTCACTACACACACATGAGTCAGGTGTGCGTTCATCTCACCTTCACTACACACACGAGTCAGGAGTGCGTTCATCTCACCTTCACTACACACACGAGTCAGGTGTGTTCATCTCACCTTCACACACGAGTCAGGTGTGTGTTCATCTCACCTTCACTACACACACGAGTCAGGTGTGTGTGTTCATCTCACCTTCACTACACACACGAGTCAGGTGTGTTCATCTCACCTTCACTACACACACGAGTCAGGTGTGTGTTCATCTCACCTTCACACACACACGAGTCAGGTGTGTGTTCATCTCACCTTCACTACACACACGAGTCAGGTGTGTGTTCATCTCACCTTCACTACACACGAGTCAGGTGTGTGTTCATCTCACCTTCACTACACACACGAGTCAGGTGTGTGTTCATCTCACCTTCACTACACACACGAGTCAGGTGTGTGTTCATCTCACCTTCACTACACACACGAGTCAGGAGTGTGTTCATCTCACCTTCACTACACACACGAGTCAGGAGTGTGTTCATCTCACCTTCACTACACACACGAGTCAGGTGTGTTCATCTCACCTTCACTACACACACGAGTCAGGTGTGTGTTCATCTCACCACTACACACACGGTCAGGTGTGTGTTCATCTCACCTTCACTACACACGAGTCAGGTGTGTTCATCTCACCTTCACTACACACACGAGTCAGGTGTGTGTTCATCTCACCTTCACTACACACGAGTCAGGTGTGTGTTCATCTCACCTTCACTACACACACGAGTCAGGTGTGTGTTCATCTCACCTTCACTACACACACGAGTCAGGTGTGTTCATCTCACCTTCACTACACACGAGTCAGGTGTGTTCATCTCACCTTCACTACACACACGAGTCAGGTGTGTGTTCATCTCACCTTCTCTACACACACGAGTCAGGAGTGTATTCATCTCACCTTCACTACACACACGAGTCAGGTGTGTGTGTGCGCTCAATTAATGTTCAACTCCATTAAGTAGGGTATTTTATTCACTTATTTTATTCACTAAATAAAGCGATTCTCTTTAATGTAGTTGATGCAGACTCATTCATAAATTAGTTGCGGCAAAAATGCTGATTAGCGATGTAATTTTCCATGAAACTGCTCTATTAGCGATTAAAATATCACTTATCTAGTGAACGTTAGCTTTTTTACAATAGCTTGTAGCATAGTGCACTGACACTAACATTGCAGCTAATGTACTAGTGCACTGACACTAACACACCAAAGCCAAAGTTAAACATTTTTTTTATTCCTTGTTTTTATTGTTGTGATTATTTTTTATGATAGTTTTACTTTCTTTATGTAAACAGTTTGAATTAGCATTGTAATTGACGCAGTCTCCATGCTACAATAATAATGTACTGTGTCTTTATACTGTAAGTACAATTTAATTGTATTATTTGTGTCCCCCCTCAAAAATTGCTCATGAGAAATTTTATATTAATTGTCCCCCCCTACTGTTAAATAAAATTTACGCCCATGGCACCCTCCGATCACTTGAAAAGAGAGAACAGTCATTAGGTCACATTAACTTCAGGTGAGGCAATCCCCTGCCTATCTGCTCCCGGACCCGCCCTCCGTTTCACAAACCGCCTTCGAAACCGCCTCGTGCCTTCGAAATTTGCTCGTGAAACAGGGTAAAATTTTGTGAGCGAGTTTGCTCGTATCTCCGTTTGCTCGTACAACGGGGTTCCACTGTATCAAAGTACTGATTTATTATAACTATAATGGGGCAGATGTTTCTCTTATAAACCCCACAGTTATGGAACAACCTTCCAATCAGTGTTTGGGACTCAGACACAGTCTCAGTGTTTAAGTCGAGGCTGAACACATATTTATTTAGTGGAGTGTTTAGTCAGTAGGTGTTTGTGAGGTAAAGGAGCAGATCTGGAGGGATCATGGATATGGAGTGTTTGGTGAACTGGGATATTTGGATGCTGTCGTCGCCTCACTCTCACACGTTCACTCAGGTTTGTTGATGGTGGTGTGGTGGGTCGTCTCTTATCCCAGAGATCCTCATGTCTGTGTTTCCTTCTGCTTCTCCCTTTTAGTTCTGCTGCTACAGTGAGTCTCACCAGAGTCCAAACTGCACAGTGACATTAACTTTCATACACCAATCAGGAGACTTAATAATCCATATCCTTCTCTTCCTGTCACCCTCTCTCTCTCTCTCTCTCTCTTTCTCTCTCTCTGTGCGCATGCATTTATTTCTTTTTTTCGGCGTTTCTTTGATAATTTTTTCCTTAGACATCTAGGAAATATCTAGTGTGTGTGCGTGTGTGTGTGTGTGTGTGTGTGTGCGCACATGTTTACTAGCATGCCTGTGCGCGCTGGTGTGTGTTTGTGTGTGTGTGTGTGTGTTTTGCATGGCGTCTATGAGCGCAAGGTTGTTTGAAAGTTTGACTCGTCGGCACGGTGTGCGGGTGGTGTGTGGAGCGAGTGTAGAGTAGTGTGTATACGTGTGGGGTGAGTGTAGATGAGTGTGTGTGTGCGGGGCTAGTGTAGAGGAGTGTGTGTTGGCTATTGTTAATGTGGTGGGGCATGAGAATATTGTCTCTGCCTCCCGAATGAACAGTGCAATTGTTGTTTTCCTGAATAATCTTGATTATTATCTTGAGCTAGACCTTTAGGGGCACCAGCAGCACAGGTTATGTGTATACCGGGAGCCAGGGCGCCGGACATAGCAGGTCAGCTTAGATTCTTAGGAAAGCACAGGTTCTCTAAGATAGTTTTTCACACAGGAGCTAATGATATACGCCGACAGTCAGAGGTTACTAAGAGTAACATTATAGAGGTGTGTAAATTAGCGAAGGCAATGTCCGATGCTGTAGTATGCTCTGGCCCCATCCCAATGCGACGTGGCGATGTAGCCTACAGCAGGTTATGGTCGCTGAACTGCTGGATGTCCGAGTGGTGCTCCAAAACAATGTGGGCTTCATTAATAATTGGAGCATTTTTGAGGGCAAGGCTGGCCTGTTAGGGCGGGACGGTGTCCATCCCACCCGGAAGGTGCTGCTCTCATTTCTTGTAGTATAGGTCATAGTCTCAGAACAGCACTAGTTAACAAGTGACTGTCTAGAGCCAAGGCCAGGAGCAGACAGACAGGCTAAACCGACCGTCTGCTAGCTGCACAGAGTCGCCACCAGGATCCACCATATTGAGACTGTGTCTGTCCCCGAGCAAAACCAAAATATAGGAATTATCAGAAAGTCTGTTTAAGTAACCTGATTAACATTAAATTAAATAGGACTGAACACACAGCCAGCACCTCTGATCTAAAAATAGGATTGTTGAATATTAGATCTCTCACGCCAAAAGCGCTTACTATAAACGAAATTATTACCGACCAGGAGTTTAATATAATGTGTTTGACAGAAACGTGGATTAAATCGAATGAATATGTAGCATTAAATGAGGCGAGTCCTCCTGGGTATAGTTACATACACCAACCCCGTCTAAATGGCAGAGGAGGCGGAGTAGCAGCTATTTATAATAATAATCTAAACGTCACACAAAAGACTAAACACAAATGTAAAACATTTGAAGTTCTCTACACCAACATAAAATATTCAGTGTCTGAAAGCAGGTCAAGTCAGTTAATTCCACTAATTATTATTTATAGACCCCAGGGCCCTACTCTGATTTTCTGATAGAATTTGCAGATTTCATTACAAATCTAGCTACTTCTTTAGACAAAGCATTAATTGTTGGAGACTTTAATATTCATTTTGATAATCAGGAAGACTCCTTAAGAGCAGCAGTTGTGTCCATTCTAGATTCAGTCGGAATTAATCAGAATGTTATAGGACCCACTCATAGTGGTGGACACACTCTCGATTTGTTGTTAACATTTGGATTAAAAATAAAAAACTTAGTCATAATTCCACAGTCTGAAGCTATTTCAGACCATTATCTAATCTCGTTTAAAATTTGCCTTAGTCATTGCATTTCTACCTCACCACGTTACCGTGTTAAGCGTACTTTCACGTCAGCTACAGCAGCGCGTTTATTAATTATCTTCCGATATTACGATATTAGATAGATCTCCGTCAGACCCGCAGAGCTCGACTGGGCCACTGAACATCTAGAAACAACGTTACGTTACACTCTAGATGATGTAGCTCCCTTAAGACCAAAATGATCAGGAGAAAAATTAGCACAGTGGTATAATGATCATACGCACCTTAAAACAGACCACTCGAAAACTAGAGCGTAAATGGCGTCAAACAAAATTAACAGTATTTCAAATAGCATGGAAGGAGAGCCTCCTAAATTATAGAAAATCTCTTAGTGCTGCCAGATCAGCATATTTCTCCACCCTCATAGAAAATAACAAGCATAATCCTAGATTTTTATTCAGCACGGTAGCAAAATTAACAGGGAATAAAAGCACTGCGCTAACATGCACACCATCAATAGGTAGTAATGATTTCATGAACTTTTTTAATAATAAAATTGAAAACATCAGGCAAGAAATCCAGGCGGTTAATATAAATCCAAATTATTTTACAAGTAACCCTGTAGACAGCAGTGTCATTATAGCAGACAATCAATTACAAAGCTTCACTACTATTCATGAGAGTGACTTAATTTCATTAATCTCCTCATCAAAATCATCAACCTGTATTCTCGATCCCTTGCCTACTAGTTTCTTTAAACAGATAGCTCCAGAGGTAATCAAACCTGTTTTAAAAATAATTAACTCTTCCATTAGCACTGGTTATGTACCAAATCCTTCAAACTGGCAGTTATCCACCCCTTATTAAGAAACCTGACCTTGACCCATGTCAGTTGTCCAACTACAGACCGATATCAAATCTCCCCTTTATATCCAAAATTTTAGAAAAGGTTGTAGCACAGCAGTTATGCTCACATCTGCTTATGAATAACATTTTGAAATGTATCAGTCAGGATTTCGGCCTCATCATAGCACAGAGACGGCGCTAGTTAAGGTGGTAAATGACCTGTTATTGGCCTCTGATCAGGGTTTTGTCTCCTTACTTGTTTTGCTCGACCTTAGTGCAGCTTTTGACACCATTGATCACACTATACTGCTTGCTAGACTTGAGAATGTTGTAGGAATAAAGGAACAGCTCTCTCTTGGCTCAGGTCTTATTTGACTGATCGCTATCAGTTTGTGGATGTAAATGGTGAGTTCTCCACGCCTATGAGGTAAAGTTTGGTGTTCCTCAAGGATCTGTCTTAGGCCCACTGCTTTTCTCTTTATATATGCTGCCTCTTGGTGAAATTATTCATAAACATGGGATTCGCTTCCATTGCTATGCTGATGACACACAGCTGTATATTTCAGCAAAGCCAGATGAGAGATCAGCTTAACAATGTTGAGAAGTGTGTAAAGGACATTAGACAGTGGATGCTTAATAACTTTCTTCTGCTCAACTCAGATAAGACGGAAGTACTTTTACTAGGACCACATGCAGCTAGAAGTAAACTTTCCGATTACGTAGCATCTCTGGATGGTGTTTCTGTTTCAGCATGTACGGCTGTCAAAGACCTTGGTGTGATTATTGACCCGAGTCTTTCCTTTGAGTCTCACGTGAATAATATCACCAGAATCGCCTTCTTTCACCTTAGAAATATTGCTAAGATTAGAAATATGATGTCGTTACAGGATGCAGAAAAACTGGTTCATGCTTTTGTTACTTCTAGATTAGACTACTGTAACGCTTTACTGTCTGGGTGTGCGAGTAAGTGCATCAATAAGCTTCAGTTAATCCAGAATGCAGCAGCAAGGGTCCTCACTAGATCTAGGAAATATGACCACATCACCCCTGTTTTAATCAGTCTACACTGGCTCCCAATCAAATCTCGCATTGACTATAAAATATTACTACTGATGTATAAAGCACTTAACGGTCTCGCACCGCAGTATCTGAGTGAACTTCTGTACCAGTATGATCCTCCACGCCTACTTAGATCAAAAGGTGCTGGCTATCTGTTGGTTCCTCAAATAATGAAGACTACAGCAGGGGGCAGATCTTTCTCTTATAAAGCCCCACAGTTATGGAACAGCCTTCCAATCAGTGTTCGGGACTCAGACACAGTCTCAGTGTTTAAGTCGAGGCTGAACACATATTTATTTAGTCAAGCCTTTTATCAGTAGATTTCTCTTAGGTAAAGGCACAGATCTGGAGGAACATGGATATAGAGTGTTTGGTGAACTGGGATATTTGGATGCTGTCGTCCCTCACATTCACACGCTCACTCAGGTTTGTTGATGGTGGTGTGGTGGGTCGTCTCTTATCCCAGAGATCCCTCATGTCTGTGTTACCTTCTGGTTCTCCCTTTTAGTTCTGCTGCTACAGTGAGTCTTACCAGAGTCCAAACTGCACAGTGACATTAACTTTCATACACCAATAGTTACACTTAATAATCCATATCCTTCTCTTCCCGTCACCTCTCTCTCTCTCTCTCTCTCTCTCTCTCTCTCTCTCTTCGGTCGAGTTAAACATGCTCCTGAGGCTCCAGTGACCAGTGTTCCTGCCCTCTCCTCCTTGGATCTTCACACTTCTGTGCAGCTCGGGACGGTCTCTTAATTCGGAGTAGAACGGGTGCTTTGAGGACGGATTGACTGTAGTTGGTGTCGGCGGTCTGCTGCACTGACTCGGGAGTGCAGTTTGCTTCTGATCATCATCACTGTACCCCACAACATTGTATATCTGCTTCAAATGGACATTTGGTGCAACCCAGATGAGGATGGGTTCCCTCTTGAGTCTGGTTCCTCTCAAGGTTTCTTCCTTATGCCATCTCGGGGAGTTTTTCCTTGCCACAGTTGCTCATCAGGGACAAACATACTTACAAAGAACATATTTATGTTTAATCACCACATTATCTGTGTAAAGCTGCTTTGAGACAATGTTCATTGTTAAAAGCGCTATACAAATAAAAATGAATTGAATTGAATTGAATTAAGTGACTAAACTAGTCCAGAAAGGAATTGTGTTGAACTGGTGCAGCCGAGCAGGGCTTCTCCTGGGAAGCCCTGCTCGGCTGCACCAGACCAGGAGAAGCCCTGTTTGGCGGAACCGGTCCTGGTGAAGTCCTGCTTGGCAAAACCGGAGCAGGAGGAGCGGAGTGAAACTGGGAAAGTCACAATGAATTCTGGAGCAGTGCTGGAGCTGCCTGCACTGGCAGAGGCAGGCATTTACATATTTACATTTACATTTGCGGTATTTAGCAGACGCCCTTATCCAGAGCGACGTACAAAAGTGCTTTAAATCTCTAGTAATGAATAAATCTACACTGGTACGCAAGATTATAAACTTAATATAAATATAACTCGAATTCTACAAACTTGGAAAGTGCTAATTTAGGTATTTCAGGAAGAGGTAGGTCTTCAGTCGTCGCTTAAAGATAATCAGGGACTCTGCTGTACGGACATCTAGGGGAAGTTCATTCCACCACCTCGGTGCCAGAACAGAGAAGAGCCTTGAATTGTACTTACCTCTCATTCTGAGAGAAGGAGGTACCAGTCGAGCAGTGCTGGAGGATCTCAGACAGCGTGGTGCAGTGCGAGATGTGATGAGGTCACTGAGGTAAGATGGTGCTTGTCCATTTTTGGCCTTGTAGGCAAGCATCAGTGTTTTGAATCTGATACGTGCAGCTACTGGAAGCCAGTGAAGGGAGCGCAGCAGTGGGGTGGTGTGGGAAAACTTGGGCAGATTGAACACAAGCCATACAGCTGCGTTTTGGATCATTTGTAGTGGACGAATAGCGTTCAGGGAAGACCTGCCAGCAGAGAGCTGCAGTAGTCAAGTCTTGAAATGACAAGAGACTGAACAAGCACCTGGGCAGCCTGTGTGGACAGAAATTGTCGAATCCTTCGTATGTTATAGAGAAGAAATCGACAAGAACGAGCAACATTAGCGACATGTGGGAAAAAAGACAGTTCATTGTCCATAGTCCACAGGGGTGCAGAGCTGTCACCAGGAGACACCAGTCACTACACCAATTTTTTTTCCTGTTTCTTACACGGTGGTAGAAATTTTAAAGGGGAGGCTTTTAAAAGTGAATGTTTTTTATGAGAATGAATTTTTAGTTTTTATCTGTGTGTATGCTCCCACCAGTGCAGTGGAGAGAATGAGTTTTTAGACAAACTTAACAATGTTGTTTTAAACTGCAGCACTGCAGAGTTTTTAATTTTGGGAGGATATTTTAATTGTACAGTGGAAAATATAGACAGAAATCACATAGAACCTTATACAGCTTCCTGTAAGCGTCTGTGGGAGTTGGTGGAGACCCACGATCTCTGTGACATATGGAGAAATTTTTATAAAAAACAGAGACAGTACACGTGAGCTCACTGCATAGACAGCACGCTCTCCCTGGCGAGATTAGATTGATTTTATTGTTTTAAGCATCAGCTGACTTATTTTACAAAATGTTTTATTTTTCCAGTAGGCAACTCAGATCACTGCATGGTTTAGTGCACCATCAGTAAAAAGAATATAAAACCTAAGAGCAGCTACTGGCATTTTAACACTGCACTTTTAGAAGATGCTCATTTTAGAGTCTTTTATTTTTTATGGAATTGTTTTAAACATGAAAAGGCAGCTTTTAACTCCCTACAGCATTGGTGGGATGTGACAAAGGCACAAATAAAGATTTTCTGTCAACAGTAAACTCTTAATGTCACAAGAGACATTGCCAGATCTCTAAAAGCTCTGGAGATAGAGACAGTGGAACTCCAGCGTTTGGAGGCCACAGGAAATCAAGGGCATATTGAAGCCCTCAAAAACAAAAAAGCCAGAATGAACAACCTTTTGGACACTGCGGTACAGGGGGAAATTTGCCAGCAGACAGTCAGCTTCTATTCGAAGTTGTATAGCAGCGAGAGGTCAGGGGCACAGGAGGTGGAAGAGAGCTTCCTTAAAGACCTGCCTAAGCTCACAGAGTCAGTGGCCAGAGAGTTGAACAGGGAGCTGTCACTGGCTGAGCTTCAGGAGGCTCTCCAAGGCATGAAGAATGGGCGGGCGCCAGGAATAGATGGTCTCCTGTTGAGTTCTTCAAGGCATTCTGTAGTTGCAGGAGAGCCGTCTTGACCATGCTGCCAAAGAAGGGAGACCTGACCCAGCTAAAAAAACTGGCACCCAGTGTCGCTACCGTGCACTGACTGCAAGCTGCCATCAAAAGCATTAGCATTGAGACTGACGAAGGTGATGCAGCAGATCATTCACCATGACCAGACGTACTGTGCGCCTTGCAGATCGATATTTGATAATGTTTACTTAATTCGTGACATTTTGGACGTCCCCAGGCTATTGGGCATGAAGACTGGTCTGATTTTCCTAGACCAGGAAAAGGCTTTTTACCGGGTTGAGCATGAATACTTGTGGAAGGTGCTGGAAAGCTTTGGGTTCAACCCTGGTTTTATAGCCATGATCAGGGTGCTGTACAGTGAAATTGAGAGTGTACTGAAGGTGAATGGTGGTTTATGTGCTCCTTTTAGCGTGTACAGAGGGATCAGGCAGGGCTGTTCACTGTCAGGAATGCTGTACACTCTTGCAATCAAACCTCTTTTAATCAACCTAAGGAGTTCTTTTTCTGGTTTTAATATTTCACGTGCCAATGCTTCACTTTAACTGTCAGCATATGCAGATGACTTGGCAGTAATGGTGGGATCCCAGTCTGACGTAGATGTTTTAACTGATGTTTTAGGAAGCTTTAAAATTTTATCATCAGCAAAAGTGAACTGGGGAAAAAGTGAAGCAGTTTTAGTTGGGGGGTAGGGAGGTGGGGATCCGACACTCCCAGGAGGTTTGGTGTGGGAAAAAAAGGAGGTTTTAAGTATTTGGGCGTCTACCTGGGGATTTAAATAAAAACTGGAAAGGCACTTTGGAGCAAATCAAGGGCAGACTGAGCAGGTGGAAGCGGCTGGTTCTAAAGATGTCCTACAGGGGGCGAACGCTGGTGATAAACAACCTGGCAGCATCGTTCTTTGTGACACAAGCTGGCGTGTGTTCTCCATCTGCCCAAGGAGGAAGGGGGGGCAAGGTCTGGTCCATCTCACCAGCAGAACAGCCTTTCGCCTCCAGTTTATCCAGAGACTCTTAACCGGGCCCAGGAACCTGGTATGGAGGACAGCAGCCAGTGGACTTTTGCACATGGCAGGAGGACTGGGGCTGGACAGCACTTTGTTTTAAATGGACATGAGCACACTGAATATTAATGGATTACCAGTCTTTTACCATGGACTTTTAAAAATATGGACTTTAAAAAAAAAAAAAGGATAAAGGGCTGCGGAACACTACACTGGCTGCTGGAGGAGCCCCTGGTCAAAGGGAGACGGCTGGATATCTCCGGTGTGACCACCCCCACACTGTCCAGAGCCTTGATCTCCTCAAGGATCGTCACACTCCATGAGCTGGTGAACGTCGCAGTGACAGACCTGTCACGAGGGGAGGACCTGGCTGCACGTAGGAGCTGCACCAGCTACTACACCGATTGAGGTCTACACTAACAGCAGAGGAGCGTGTTCAGCTGAAGGACTATAAAATCGGCGAGAGCAGTCCTGCAGAAGAGGAAGCCTTTTCCCAGTTGGACATCGCTTCTGACCTCGACGGATGTGGTGGCCCCCTCCTGGAGTGCAGGGGTGAAGGGGAGATGAACTTTGGGACTGTGACGGGGAAACTGCTCTACAGGGTGTGTGTTAAGGTTTTAAACAAGAAAAAACTAAGTGGGAGGGTGGACACCCAGTGGAGAAGTGTTTTTGGTTTTAACAATTATATTATACCAAAGTGGAGACACTGTACAAACCACCATTACCTAAAAAAGCTGCCGATCTCCAGTGGAGGATTTTACACTGCATTATCTCTGTGAACTCTTTTATTTTTGTTTTAAACCCTGTTGTTTTACAAGACTGTCCGTTCTGTTCACAGAGAGAAACTGTTTTTTATGCTTTTATACACTGCTTCAGATTACAGTCACTTTTTGAGTTTTTAAAAACTTTTAATTTCCTTGAATGTGACTTTTATTCTACAGTGTTTTATTCTGGGTTTTAAGTACATTAGGAGAAATGGGTTTATGTGTCAGTTGATTAATTTTATTTTTGAGTATGTAGATCTTTGAGGCTGTGTGGTGTTGTGGAGAAGCTCTTTGTTCCTTCAAAGAAAAAGAATTGTACTTTGCACCAAAGCTCGGCTAAACAATTACACCAACCCCATCTTTTAACGGTCATTGTCTTGTTTTATTGATGTCTATTGAATGTTATTTATTTATTTATTTATCCATTATATTTGACTATTTATCTATTTATTTGACTTTAATTACCCGATACCATCCAGAACATAACGTGACTTATGCTGAGTCTTATGTTAAATAAAGGAGTGTAAAAGTCTCTCTCTCTCTCTCTCTCTCTCTCTCTCTCTCTCTCTCTGTGTCAAGTTAAACATGCTCCTGAGGTTCCAGTGATCACTGTTCCTGCCCCTCTTCCCTCCGTGGATCTTCCCACTTCATCCTGGTTTGCCTCTGGATGATGTTCTCTTCGTTTGGAGGCGACTCTGTACAGCTGCTGATGTTTCTCATCAACACCGTGGGGAGCCATGAAATTCTGGAGTAAAAATGGGAGCTTTGAGGATGGATTTGGACTGTAGTTAATATCAGTCTGCTACACTGTGTTACAAACAGCTGGTGAGCCTCTTCTGAATATTATTAACTCCTTACTATCTTTAGGTCACGTCCCTAAACCCCTCAAGTTAGCAGTTATTAAGCCCCTCATTAAGAAAAAATGAATTTGGATGCAAACACTATCAAATTACAGACCCATTTCAAATCTCCCATTTATGTCTGAGACCAAGGCTTCATCTCGCTGTTAGTTTTACTGAATCTTAGTGCTGCATTCAACACTATAGCTCATGATCTTTTCCTAGATCACTTACAATATTACATCAGCATTCAGGGACAGGCATTAAGCTGGTTTAAATCCTACCTGTCTGATCGTTACCATTTTTTAGACTTAAATGGAGAGCTATCCAGGCTAATGCTAGTAAATTATGGGGTGCCACAAGATTCAGTTCTAGGACCCTTGCTTTTCACAATATACATGCTTCCCTTAGAAAATATTATTAAAAGGCATGGAATTAGCTTTCATTGTTACGCTGATGATACCCAGCTATATATCTCCTCAAAACCAGGCGATACGCTCAATTAGCTTGGATAACTGTGTGTGTTAAAGAAATAAAAGACTGGATGACGTATAACTTTCTACTATTAAATTCTAATAAGTTGGAGATTTTGCTCATCGGCCCAAAAAACAGTACACAGAAGCTCCAGCATCTCAACCTGCATTTAGACGGATGTTCTGTAACCACTAGTTCAACAGTAAAAGACCTGGGAGTTATTTTAGAGCAACTTGTCTTTCAAAAATCATATCAACCAAGTTACAAAAACAACTTCTTTCACCTTAGAAATATTTCTAAGTTAAGAAACATTTTGTCTATATCTGATGCAGAGAAGCTCGTCCATGCGTTCATGACCTCCAGACTGGACTACTGTAATGCATTACTAGGTGGATGTCCTGCGTCATAAACAAGCTTTAGTTTGTTTAGAATGCAGCAGCCAGAGTTCTCACAAGGTCAAGAAAATATGATCATATAACCCCCAATCTTCTCATCCCTACACTGGCTTCCTGTTAAGTTTCAAATCCACTACAAACTACTGCTTCTTACCTACAAAACACTAAATGGTTTATGTCCATGTATCTCTCCAGTCCGTCAATCCGTCATGCTCCCTGAGATCTCAAAACTCCAGACTTCTAGTAGTTCCTAGAATAGCAAAGTCCACTAAAGGTGGTAGAACATTCTCACATTTAGCTCCTAAACTTTGGGTTAGGGTTAGGGTTTAAAGGCTCTGGCATGGAGATGCTGGTGTTGGATCTGTGATGATCTCAAATGTTGAGCTATTTTATGAGTTGCTCAGTAGCTCCTAGATTTATAACCACAAATGACTGTAAATACATATGACTGTGTGGCCACTTCCAAATCCACCACCATCATCAAGTTGACGACACTGTTGTGGTGGGTCTGATTTCCAACAACGATGCCTACCTACAGGAGGTTAAAAAACTGGAGAGATGGTGCCAGGAGAACAACCTTCTCCTGAACGTCAGCAAGACTAAGGAGTTGATCGTGGACTTCAGCACAAAGCAGGAGCTGTCATACCAACCGCTAAGCATCAGCGGGACTCCAGTGGAGAGAGTGGACAGTTTTCGGTACCTAGGTGTTCACATCACACAGGACCTGTCTTGGTCCTGTCATACCAACACCCTGGTGAAGAAGCCTGGCAGCGTCTGTACCATCTGAGACGCTTAAGGGACTTTAAACTACCCTCTCAGGTGCTAAAGACTTTCTACACCTGCACCATTGAGAGCGTTCTGACAGGTAGCATCACTTCCTGGTTCGGGAACAGCACCATGCAGGACAGGCGAGCCCTCCAGAGTGTGCATCCACACTGAGCTCCCTAACCTGCAGGACATCTACAACACGCAGTGCAGGACCAGAGCTAGGAAGATTATGAAGGACCTAAGCCATCCCAATCATGGACTCTTTTCTTTGTTGCGTTCAGGGAAACGCTTCTGCGAACAACAAAAAAAACTGCGAACACAGAGAGAATGAGGAGGAGCTTTTTCCCACAATCCATTGGGAGTTTAAACCAGTAAACACCCAGGATCTAAAAGCTGGATCCAACAACTGGTCACTTTCTCCGTCAACACACTTCTGCAAATATTTTTATTTTTCTTTCTTTTTGCACTACAACACTTTAAACCCTGGACAGTCACTTTAACTGTGGACTTGCATGGCACAGTGCACTTTATACCACACCACACTGCACACGTTCACTTATACCACACCATACCACACACATTCACTTATACCACACCATACCACGCACGTTCACTTATACCACACCATACCACACACGTTCACTTTAAGGACAATCACATCAACCACCTTATGTGATTATTGTCTACTGTACATAAACATACCCTGTATATAATTTTTTTCCTATTTTTCCTATATATCTTTATCTATTTTTATATTTTACATAGTTTATTGTTTTTATTTATCTGCCTTGTTTTTTCCCGTCTAACACTTCCTGTTTCCTTTCTCTAGCGCAAAAGTGAACTGTAATGCCGACACTGAGAGCTGGCTCAGAGCGCCCTCCGGAGGCTGTAATGGAGCAAAACATTATTTTAGACTAATACACACACACACACACACACACACACACACACACATCAATTTAATAAAATTTAATACATTTCCCAGGTCACGTTATCATTACAAAAACAGAATTCTACAGGACATGTAAAATATACATCTCATTATTACAGGAAAGATATTCTTCAGTAAAAAAAAACAAAGAGTAGATCTGAGAAGGTAGAAAGTCCATTACAGTGAATTCCACACCATCACCTTCCAGGGGAGAGAGAGAACATTTCCAGAGTCCAACTAACATCATTAACACACTGCTGAACATCTGTCTTGAAAACATCAGCAGTTACAGGAGAAGTCTGAGTAATGGCTGTGCTTTTATGTGAGATAGGAATGATGATGAGGAGGAGATGTTTAGGTCTGAAGCTTCTGATTGGCTCATGGAGAAGTTTGCAGTGTGTTTACTGTAATATTTATTACACCCACATCTTTAAATGAGTTCTCTGTGGTTTAAAGAAGTCTCTGGAACACGTCTGAACAGATTTACAGAGACCTGAGTAGTTTTTAAAGTGTCCTGAGAAGCTGAGAAAGTTCCTCTGGAGACTCGCTTTGGACTCGCTTTAGTTCCTACATCTGACTTCAGTTCAGTTTTTCACTGACATACAATCAGAAAGGGCTGTGATTTTACTCAAGAAAGCTGGACCGAGGTACAAGAGATTTATTAGAGGGCACAGATTGGAATTATCTTTAGAATTAAGATTGGGATTAGGATTGCTCATTATTCTACACACAGTTTATCACCTGAGCTTTTCAGAGTCTAGATTTATCTGCTCCTTACAAGCAGTCCTGAAGAAGACCACCACACCATCATCATTTATTCATTTACCTTCAGGAAGAGTTTTGTGAATTTTCCTCTAGTATGAATAAAGTGATTGGTTTAGACACGTCACCCCCACCCCCACCCACACACACACTCTTAGGGGAAATTTTGTGTAGCCAAAATGGTGAATATAGAGGAAGCCTAGGTGAAGACCGGGGAAGTCAGTGAGGGTGCGTTAAATAAGTTACTGAAACACAGCCATTGTATTTTCCTTCTCAGAGTGTGTTGCCCACAGACAGGTTTGAGGAACGGGAACGCAGCGGCAGGAAGTTAGCATCCCCACTACTTCCTGTGCTCCCACAAGCACCTGCTTCTGCATCCTGATCTTCCACAGTGATGTCGTCAGGGAGAGGTGGGGCTCCAGGATCGCCAGGTTTGGGAAGGCTGGATGTGGTTGTTAGACTGGCGATACCGCTGACGGATACGCAGTCCTGCCCCCTCTGACGATTCCCTGCAATCGAGAAGTTCATAGAACTGCTCATCACAGAAGAGGTGGGACTTCGTTCCCCATCAGGGTGGAGACAAACAGTGGAGCACTTATCATAATCATAGAAGTCTGCCTTTGAGAGGTTGTTAGTGGCTCCAGATGCATCCTTCATGGAGGAGCTGGACATGCCTGCTGCAGAAACACACAACTCGTCATCAGTGTAAAGACTCAGAGTAGATTCTGGATTGAAGAATGAATGTGTTGCTGTGTATGTTAGCGCTACCTCGGAGTGCCTCGATCTTCTCGTTCTTGCAGCGCTGCACCTCGTCTGTGATCTTGGTGATGATGAAATTGAGCGTTCGGCAGCGCTGGATTGACTCGATCAGCGTGTCCAGGCCTCGCGGATGCTCAGCGATGAGGTCGAGTAATTTCCCTGCACGTTTTCCTCGTGTGCTCCTACAGCTGATCTCCTCAGTGTCCTCTCGTGTCAGGATCTTCTTCGAGCGAAGGTAATCATAGTGTCTCTCTGCAATCAGCTTCTCCACAAGATATGGACGAAGAGACTCCAAAGCCTGAGAGAAGCAGAAAAACAAGACTTTATGGAAAGAAATCTCAAAAATTATTAATGATACGAGCAACTCCACTTTTCCCTTAAAATCTCAGGAAACTCAGCTGTGTCTCATCTGCATTCAGGTCACAGAGAAGCTTCACACTGAGCTTGAACTGAAAACCATCTTCCCAAAACTCCCAAAATATCATAACAAGGCTTTTGCACTGATTTTCTCACACACACACACACACACACACACACTAACTAACTAACTAAATATATATATACATTATATATATATATATATATATATATATATATATATATATATATATACATATATATATATATATATATATATATATATATATATATATATATATATATATATATATATATATATACATATATATATATACATATATATATATATTATATATATATATATATATATATATATATATATATATATATATATATATATATATATATATATATATATATATATATATATATATATATATATACATATATATATATATATATATATATATATATATATATATATATATATATATATATATATATATATATATCGACCGTATTTTTCGGACTATAAGCCGCTATTTTTAAGCCAATATTTTTATTCCAATAAGCGGAGGCGGAGGGAAAACTCGTTTTTTACTATCACTCCTGTACACTACGTATCCCGAAACTTTCAATTTTTACTTTTTCTTCTTTGCTTATCTTAATTTTCGTCACAATCTTTGCTTTCTGGCTTCGCTTTGCCATCTAGCAGCGGCGTCTCGAGCTCGTACCTCAGTTTTTGCTCGCGTAACAAAGCAAAAAAAATCGACCGAGTGACGACTCGTACCTCGAAAACTCGTACATTAATGCACTCGTAGGTCAAAGTACCACTGTAGTTGTGAACGGAAGGAGGAAGACAGTGAACAATGACTTTCTTGGTAGCTACTGTTTAGATACAAGCCCGTTGTAACGCGTTGAGTCTGGGTGAAGGGAGAGCTCACTAACTCCAGTTACAACAGAAATCATATAAGCACAGACAGGTTTCCAAAACTCGTGCTTTTTTATTATTCTTGGCATCAGCGTTACGGGTTAGTCAAAGAAACTTAGAAATGAGCATCAGAAAATAATAAGGACATATTCCTCAGTCTCACACACACACACAAGCAGTAATACTGGAAGAATGCAGTTACGTGCTGCTCCCAAAATGGTGCTCTGCTCTTAAAGGAGCCACAACATATTTCACCCATTACACCGTGTAACAGACACTGTCTTTCATTAAAGCCTGTGTAAAGTTCATACACAGTTATACACAGGTGCGGCTTATTCATGTTAAAAATAAAAATATTCAGTGCTTATATAAGGGTGCGCTTTATAGTCCAGAAATTAGAGTGTATATATATATTTATATATATATACATACACACACACACACACACACACACACAGTTACATCCTCACACACTTATTATATATACACACAGAGTGGTGTGAAAAAGTGTTTGCCCCCGTCCTGATTTTTCTATTTATTTGCATGTTTTTACACTTTAATGTTTTGGATCATCAGACTAATTTAAATATTAGTAAAAGAGAACACAAGTGAACACAATATGCAATTTTTCAAATAAAAGTTTTTATTATTAACTAAATCCAAAACTACATGGCCCTGTGTGAAAAAGTGTTTGCCCCCCTGTTAAAACTGTGGTTTATCACACCTGAGTTGAATTTCTCTCACCACACCCAGGCCTGATTACTGCCACACCTGTTCACCATCAAGAAATCTCTTAAATTGGATCTGCCTGATGAAGTGAAGGAGACCAAAAGATCCTCAAAATCTAGACATCATGCAGAGGTCTAAAGAAATTCAGAAACAAGCTTCCCAGGAGTGACC
This sequence comes from Silurus meridionalis, assembly GCF_014805685.1. NCBI lineage: Eukaryota > Metazoa > Chordata > Actinopteri > Siluriformes > Siluridae > Silurus > Silurus meridionalis. The sequence goes on along the minus strand of NC_060889.1, from coordinate 33,289,586 downwards.
ACCATATTTAAAAATAACAGACATCATTCCAACAGTAAAATATGGTGGTGGTAGTGTGAAGGTCTGGGGCTGTTTTGCTGCTTCAGGACCTGAAAGACTTGCTGTGATGAACAGAACCATGAATTCTGCTGTTTATCAAAAAATCCTGAAGGACAATGTCCAGCCATCTGTTCGTGACCTCAAGCTGAAGCGAACTTGGGTTCTGATCCAGAACACACCAGCAAGTCCACCTCTGAGTGGCTGAAGAAAAACAGAAGGAAGACTTTGGAGTGGCCTAGTCAAAGTCCTGACCTGAATCCTATTGAGATGCTGTGGCATGACCTTGAAAAGAGGGTTCATGCTGGAAAAACCTCCAATGTGGCTGAATTACAACAATTCAGCAGAGATGAGTGGAGTAAAATTCCTCCACAGTGCAGAAACAGACTCAGTGCAAGTTATCACACATGCTTGATTGCAGTTGTGGCTCGACCAGTTATTAGGTTTGGCGCTTTTGAGGATCTTTTTGTCTACTTCACCTTGTCAGGCAGGTCCTATTCAAGAGATTTCTTGATGGAGAACAGGTGTGGCAGTAATCAGGCCTCGCGGTGGCGAGAGAAATTCAACTCAGGTGTGATAAACCACAGTTTTAACAGGGGGGCAAACACTTTTTCACACAGGGCCATGTAGTTTTGGATTTTGTTTTCCCTCAATAATAAAAACCTTCATTTCAAAACTGCATGTTCACTTTTGTTATCTTTTACTAATATTTAAATTAGTTTGATGATCTGAAAATTTTAAGTGTGAAAACATGCAAATAAATGAGAAATCAGGCAAAAACTTTTTCACACCACTGTACATCACACAGATATTTATATATATATATATATTCTCTCACACACACACTTTATATATACACACCAGAGGCAGTGTCTTCTCTGCTGGCCTAAACACTATCAGAAGCATTGACTTACATTTACAACCTACATACACTGCTTCAGTACGTGTATGTGGATGTGAGATTTTTTTTGTCCAATCAGATTTCAGACTCTGTGTGCTGCCATGTGAATCTAATCTGAACAGAATCAGTACTGCTGGACTTTTACCATCGGGAATATTACCAACAGCTCTGTTTCTTTATCCAATCAGATTTCAGATTCTCCTCACAGAGCAGATCACTGGCCCAGAATAGCATCAGCACTGTTCCGTCCTCTGATTGGTTGTTCAGAGGGAAACTGTTACAGTCGAGTTTGACTGGTAAAACACGTGTGTAGCTCTGCACACGTTCATACGTCTGAGTTAGACTTTTTTATGCCTACAGAAGAAGAGAAATTAATTTGGTCTCAGACACTTAAAATCCATTGTGAAGAAAAGCGAGACATGGTGAGGAGGTCACCAACCCTGAAGCTAGCTAGCGTGTCTCAGCCCGGGAAAGGGTTTGATCTCCACTTCCAGACCAGTGAATACGAGCGGTAATACTGGATTACAGTCTCTAGGGGGCGCTGCACATTATGAGTCTGCATCTCTGGTGTAGGTTGTGTTTTATTTACATTTTAATGTTTTTGTGATGTTATTAGACAAATACTGATTGTGAACTGCTCCAGATGTTGTAGGTGCACAGTTGTGGTTGTAGTGTAAGTCGAGTACGTCCTCACTGAAGGCCCAGGTACCAAATACACGGCCCAGCACTGCATCCACTCACTCACTCTTACATACTGATACACTCTTTCACACTGATACACTCTCACACACTGATACACTCTCACACACTGATACACTCTCACACACACACACACACACTGATACACTTATACACTCTCTCACTCACACACACACACTGATACACACACTGATACACTCTCTCTCTCTCACACACTTACACACACACTGATACACACACTGATACCTCTCTCTCTCTCTCTGTCACACACACACAGATACACTCACTCACTCTTACACACTGATACACTCTTTCACACTGATACACTCTCACACACTGATACACTCTCACACTGATACACTCTCACACACTGATACACTCACACACTGATACACTCTCTCACACACACACACACACACACACACACACACACTTATACACTCTCTCACACACACACACACTGATACACTCTCTCTCTCTCTCTCTCACACTCACACACTGATACACTCACACACTGATACTCTCTCTCTCTCTGTCACACACACACACAGATACACTCACTCACTCTTACACACTGATACACTCTTTCACACTGATACACTCTCACACACTGATACACTCTCACACACTGATACACTCTCTCACACACACACACACACACACACTGATACACTTATACACTCTCTCACTCACACACACTGATACACTCTCTCTCACACTCACACACACACTGATACCTCTCTCTCTCTCTCTCTCTCTCTCACACACACACACACACACAGATACACTCACTCACACTCTCTCTCTCACACACACACACACACACAGATACACTCACTCACACTCACTCACACTCTCTCTCTCTCTCACACACACACACACACACACACACACACACACACACACACACACACACTACCTGTTTTCTCACTTTAGGCCACGACTATAAAAACTACGATTGGTCGGAAGGCTGCGTGACGTCATGAGCAGATTTTATGACGCAGCCTGACTAACCTGTAAACCACAACTATTTTTTTTTCTTTTGCACGCGCTAATGAGAGGAAATGCGCCCCCCCGCTTTAAAAGTCTAAAATCTCCGTATTTACAGCAAAAATTAATCAGATCTAAAACTGAGCTGAACTTCAGCCGAGCGCCTGCTGGTTTAATGCACATGCTTATTAGAAGGTTTTTCTCTCTCTGGGCCAAAACCCGGCGCTGGATCTGCTCCCAGCTTCACCACTCTGAGGAACCTCACTCACGTTCTTCTTGACTTCGGCCATTTCGTCTTCCGTCAGGTGAAGGACCTCCATCCCGCTCAGCCTGGACAAACTGCTCTCTCTAAATGACTACTGTTAAATGGAGCACTAATTACAGCTCAGTAGTTCAGAACACTCCGCACTGAAGCGCTTGAACTTTATTAAAGATAAATGCAGCCCGGAACATGAGGAACCGCCGCACTGTCAACTTCTCTCCACACTTCCTCATCGAGCCCAGTGACGTCATTCCGAAACAGCGTTCGGATGTGGAAAGCCATCAGGGTCACACCGACAGTAAATGACTGGAGCCACGACACTGAATATGGATCCTGACTTTTGTCTACTATTTTATTTACCAAGTTAGGACTTGTTGATTTTGTGATGTTGTTTAGATGTTTTGTGATAATTAGTTCTATACGGTAGTTAATCAAGAGTGGTTTCAGTCTCTTGTAAGAGGTGATTTGTGAACAAGCTTTATTACAAAATAATACATTTAGATTTTTTCAGTTGAATTTTTAACAATAGCCATTGCAGAGGTGGCGAAAGTGCACACATTCTTTACTTAAGTAGAAGTCCAGATACAGTAAAACCCTATTGTACGAGCAGAATTCGTTCTTGAAAATTGCTCGTAGGTCAATTTACTCGTACGTTTGAAGTAATTTTCCCCATAGGAATGAATGTAAAAGTGATTTAATCCGTTCCGAAACCTCATTCGATCGCTTATTTCTGCACTTAAAAAGTATTTGTAGCCTATTATAACAAACAAATACACCACAAATTACTGTAATGTAAACATAATTTAACACTGACTCATGTGATAGTGGTTGATTGCGAGTGTGAGACGCACAGAGCTACATCACGCTCATAACCTCCTTGGTTTCCATGGTAATTCTATTTCCTTTTTTTTCCCCAGAACATTACTAATTTTCTTGGGAGACATTTTTCAAGATTTCTAGTGAAATAAAAATATAACACTATAAAAAGTTAAGTTTTTGCTGCACTGAACAACGAGAGCGACCGAGTGATACGCCATCAACTAAGGGACTAATGTGACCCTTGGCTGAAATCTGGGAACCGGCAGCGTGGGTTCGCTCGTACCTTCAAAATTTGCTCGTGAAATACGGTAAAATTTTGCAAACAAGGGTAACCCAAGATAGATAGATAGATTGATAGATAGATAGATAGATAGATAGATAGATAGATAGATAGATAGATAGATAGATAGATAGATAGATAGATAGATAGATCTTTGTCATTGCATTGTACAGGTACACAGCAATGAAATGCAGTTTGGCATCTACCAGAAGTGCAAAAAGTAGCAATTGTTCAAATAGTGCAGATAAATATATAGCATATGTACAGCATGTGAAAAAAGATGGATGCTAGCGAGCCGTGGACTCCTCGCAGCCTGGGCTGTACAAAGAGCTCCCCGAGGTTTAGCTTGGGCTGGATGTGCATTACAGTTATTGGAACTAAATAGCAGGGCTACGGGACGATGCTGCTTGTGGTAGAGATGCTAGCTATCACTTAATAATCCATATCCTTCTCTTCCCATCACTCTCTCTCTCTCTCTCTCTCTCTCTCTCGGTCGAGTTAAACATGCTCCTGAGGCTCCAGTGACCACTGTTGCTGCCCCTCTCCCCTCCGTGGATCTTCACACTTCTGTGCAGCTTGGGACGGTTTCTCATCAACACCTTGGGTGGATCCATGTAATTCCGGAGTAGAACGGGTGCTTTTGAGGACGGATTGGACTGTAGTTGGTGTCGGCGGTCTGCTGCACTGACTCGGGAGTGCAGTTTGCTTCTGATCATCGTCACTGTACCCCGCAACATTGTATATCTGCTTCAAATGGACATTTGGTGCAACCCAGATGAGGATGGGTTTCCTCTTGAGTCTGGTTCCTCTCAAGGTTTCTTCCTTATGCCATCTCGGGGAGTTTTTCCTTGCCACAGTTGCTCATCAGGGACAAACATACTTACAAAGAACATATTTACTTTTAATCACCACATTATCTGTGTAAAGCTGCTTTGAGACCATGTTCATTGTTAAAAGCGCTATACAAATAAAAATGAATTGAGAATTGAATTGAAGCTAGCTATCTCTCTATATCTAAGTGCTGCATCTATGAAGGCTATCGGTTTGCCTACGAAGAGCCGCTTTGCTCTGGTAGGTAGGACTACGTGGCAGGTCAGGCTAACTCTAACCCTAACCCTAACCCTAACCCTAACCCAGGTCCACTCGATGAGTGTGTTGCAGGCATACCAGGCTGGCCTGCTATGGGGGATGGTGTGAGCTTCCTTCTGAGCGCCACGGTAACCCCTCCTGGCCTGACTTGTGTTTTGTCACAGTCGTCACTGGCTCACTCTTTTTTTTATTTATTATAGACACAAAACTTATACATTCAAACATTATAACCTCTTTATCTATGTAAAGCTTTTTTGGGACAATATTCATTGTTAAACACAATATACAATCAAAATGAATAGAATTTTGAAGTTTAGTATCTTATTTACTATTATAGCTCTGGCTATACTTCAGACATGCCCCACAAGCCTTTTACAAAATCCCAGAAGCTGAGGAGGGAGCCACCAGGAAGGAGGAAAAAAGGAAGAACAAGAAGGAGGTTTATGGATGTGGTGAGGGAAGACATGCAGGTAGCTGGTGTGAAAGAGGCAGATGTAGAGGACAGGGGGGTATGAAGACAGATGATCCGCTGTGGCGCCCCCTAATGGGAGAAGCCGAAAGATGAATAAGAATTGAATGCAGGTCCCCTGTGTAAAAGGCCCACTGAGATCTAATGGAGTTATTTAACCCACTGCCTTACCCATTTGCCACATTCTCCCTTCTCTTGAAGTTATCTTAAAACAATATGAACTAAAAATAATGTAAGGAAATGACATTATATGTACATTATACTACATATATTGTAGGTTTTATATCTGTAATTAAACCTATATTTTATGGTTATAAAAAAAATCTTTTGATCAAAAATTAATGAGCAGGGACATGATAAATCATGAAAAAGTAGAGAATTTCTGAATGAGGTTAATTGAAGAAGTACAAAACTGGGAACACAGCACAGTGGCAGACTACAGTGTAGCCTAAATTATTTTCCATTATTTGAAAGGAAAAAATAAATCGTATAGAAGAACATAAACCACACAAACAGGAGACTAATTACTATCAAATCTGGTCTATTTTAGTGTTATCCTAATGTCTATCAAAATAAGTTTGTAACAACTTTACACATCAGCCAATTTGGATTTATGACCTTAAATAACCTTCAGTGTGAGAGGAAGAATGCTGGTGATTGATCGTGCTTTTCTGTCATTACTTAAATCTAATTCAGTTTCAAGTTGTAATTTTAAATGTGGAAATTGTTATGTAACTGTGTGCTCTTAGGATAAAAGCTTGTGTTCAGTGTTTAGATTTTTTGGCTCTGTGGACATAAAAGTTAAGTAATTATCTTTTTCCCATCAAACAGAAAATAAAAACCTGCTAATCCAGCCATTATGGTTGCACAAGTCAGGTCACTTTTAGTGTCTGTCTCGAGCCCAGATATATGTGGAGGTTTGTGTTATGAAGGAAATCAAGCATAAAACATGTGCCAATCAAATATGCGGATTACGATTTAGAATATCATATCGGATCGGTCGAGGCCCGGGTTACCAACGACCACCACAGGTATCGTTAACCAACAGGGTACTGGTGGAAATTGGGCTACTGTTGGCCGAAAGAGGAGAAGGAGAGGAGGAAGACGTCTACAGAGACAGCAGGGAAAGGAGAAGTGGTAAAAAGTGGAGGTTTGGGTGGGTAAATGTTGGTACTATGACTGGTAAAGGGAGAGAGGGAGCTGATATAATGGAGAGGAGAAAGGTAGATATGTTTACATTTACATGTACATTACACACAGCGCAACCATTCCGGACGGCTTCGATTCCTACCAATGTATCTATGTTGGTGTATAAGCAGTGTACAGGTAACATGTATAAGACAGTGTACAGGTAAGTGCAGTGTCGAATTTTGTCCACGAAGTCGTAAGTGTCCTTAATGTAACTAGGGTGTCGGGTACTGAGGGGGTTCAGTAAAGTGTTCAATATATTCCGCTGTAGCATATGTGTCGCTACCGCAGTCGGAGACAATGGGGCGGCCCGGGGGCATTTTGAACGGGATGCTCCATGTTTTAGGGTCCTTATGGATCTTGGGAAGGAGGTAAAAAAGTCTCTGCCGTGGATTATCCGGTCACAACAGGTAAGTGAGTTGCCTTTGGTTTATAAAACCATCTTCTTTCAATTTTACTAGTATTTTCCTAATCTCTGGGCCTGTTGTTTGGAATAAAGGTTCGTCTATTTTCCGATAGTAGCACGACTGATTTAATTGGTGGTAAGCTTCCTGAATATAGGATGCTCTATCCATAATTACTACCGCACTGCCTTTATCTGCCGGTTTAATGATCACGTTTCTGTTCTTTTGGAGCTGGGTTAAAGTCGTTTTTTCGTGATAGTAAGGTTTCGTTTTTGCAAATATTTCCACGAAAGGTTTTTAAATGCATATCTATTGGCCCTGATTACTTTTCTGACCTGATTAGGGACCTGGGACAGACTAGGGGTCCACACGGCTTTTGGAGTGAAGGGAAGAGGCTCTGCTCCTCCTCTGTATCTGAAATAAGACAGTAACAACAGTTTTCGGTGATACAGTTGCATGTCGAGTTGTTTTTTCGTGTCCCTGTTAATTTTTGGTGTGGGGATAAACGCTAAGCCCTTGTTTAAAACCTTGTATTGGTCTTTTGTTGGTCTGAAGTGTTTCGAAAGATTTATCACTTCAAGACCTTTCTGTAGTCCCTTCTTCGGGTTCACAGGGCTTTGAAGTTTAGGTGGTTACACCAGTGTTCCAACATCGCTTTGGCACAATTTGGCGTCCAGTGAATTTAATCCTGGCTGACCTGGAACTGGATATCTGGTAGCAGAGGTAAGTATGGCATGTTCCTTTGAATGTGTGCATTTAATCCCATTAACATCGTCTTTTCTCTTCTTTTTTAGGTTTTGGCTGTAATTTATCAGGGGGATCTATATAGCAGCTTGAGGAAACCGAGATTTTGTTGCCTTTATGGTCCTTTGGAGTTGTTTCACAGCCGTCTCACTCTGTTTTTGTCCCCTGTGGTTTATACCAAATGCCAGAATAATTATATTCACCTCAGTTTGTGTGCTGGGGGGGTATTCCAGAAAGCTTGGTTAACTTACCATTTGATAAATCATAACCTCTGGGTTGATTTACCCCAAACAGGCATATCATGAGTATGTTGGTTCCAAAACACCTGAGAAGAGTTAGTTTAATCAACCTTCAACTGGTTACCCAGAGGTAATGCGCGTACATATATAAAGACATTTTCAATGGATCGCCGATTTCACGAGTCACCATGGAAACTCAAAGCGAGAATAAGAGAGCGTTGTATTTCACAGAGGCGGAGTTAAAGGTTTTAATGCACGCTTATGAGGAGTTTAAGCCAATAATTTTAAAAAGAAGCAATACAGCTGCATCGGCTAAAGCAAGAGAGTTGCTTGGCAAAAAATACCGGACAGTGTAAATGCGTAAGTGTATTAAATTACAAATTTGTTATTGGCTCCCGTTTTATTATAATGCAAAATAATGAAGTATGACTTATACATCCTTTTGAATATGTTATATCACTATGAAAGCATTTACTTTTCCTGCCATTTATTTCTTTAGTTTTAAATAATAATGTATATTTCTTATTTAATAAGCTGTAATCCTCCTGGAACCACAAGAACTTTAAGCCAAGTCAAAATGAAACACAAAAACATTCTGCAAAAAGGTAATATTTGATTACACAATTACTGAACTATTATTATAACAGGATTTAGTATATTCATTCTGTCATGTAACTAATAGAAAGAAGACTGAAGCCCGTCTAACTGGCGGGGGTCCACCACCACCTCCCCTCACCCCCTCTGAGGAGCTGGCTCTGTCCCTTAATAAAGGGCCACCAGTGGTTACTGACATTCCAGGGGGCAGTTCATCACACACACCATGCACCACAAGTGATGGTGAAAAAATGGTGAAATGTAAGTTTACCTCTATGATTTGTTTTCATTTTTTGTCCTAATAAATTACTATTTCTGTCACTTAAAGGCTTTTGGAACAAGAAAATTTTTATGTAGGCTTATTTTATTTAACTGCATTTGATGTATAGGCTACTGTGATCTTAGTCTGACATCTTACTCTTTTCATGTATTATTTTCTTTGATAATATTGAGAATTTAATGGGTTGTGTGTTCTTATAGATACTGATGGATGTGTTGTATTATTGGACCAGAAAAAATAACACAGTCTGTCACAGTTGTAAGTGATTTGTTGTCAGGTACTTTTAGTTGCTTTTAGGTTTGTTTGTTTTTTGCCAGATAATGTATACTTGAATATTTCTCCTGTAGGATGAAGATGATGAAGATGACAATGAAGAGACCACATCTGCTGTGACAGAAGTGGACAATGCTGGTAGATCCACTGAGGTATGATGCATACCATTATAATGTATGGCCTCTTTTTGCATTAGAGTAACAAACTGTCATTGTCCTTTCACAGTACATACCCAGGGATTTGCCCACAGATGAGGGTCCTTCAACCTCAGCACACAATCTAAGCAGGGTAAAAATTTGTGTCCAGGTGTCCATATTTGAATTTTATTGTCTGACCAAACAGTTTCATTCATTACATTTTTTCCACCTTCCTAGTTGCCAGCAAAGAAGCTGTATAAGGTCCATCTTCAAAAACAAATAAGAATAAGTGACATGTAGATGGACCTTCTACAGCTTCAAATGGAAGAGAAAAGACTCCTCATTAAAAAAGCAGCATTGGAAATTGAATTACTGGAGCATCGCCTTAAGGTGAGAACTTGTCTGAATATTAATCTGTTGCATGTTAAAAGTGAGTGTGAGTGAGTGAGTGAAAAAAGATAGAAAAAAAACATTTTATTGAATTTTACTTTTATTGTTTTTCAGGAAATAAAGAAATACACTGCCTGGCAGACCAGTGCCAAAAATTAATAAAAGTGATTTTGACAGACCCTGTCTCTCAAAAGTCTTCCGTCTCTGTTGGCCTCTAAAATCTTTAGGTGTTCCTCTGGACCATCTTCCTTAATCCAAGGAGGGTGGCTCTCTCCTCTTATAGTGGCAATATTGTGAAGCACAACACAAGCCACTATAATGTCGCATGCCCTCTCTGGACTAACCCGGAGCCCACGCAGACACTGAAACCGAGATTTGAGGATCCCTATAGTCATCTCCACCTTGGCCCGTGTTCGGCTGTGAGACAGGTTAAACCATGTCTGTGGTCCAGGCTCAGGTTCAGGGTAGGGTGTCATAAAATAGGGCAGACAAGGGTATCCTCTGTCCCCCAGCAAGTAACCATTGTACTGTCCTGTAATGATTAAAATGTACAACACAAATATAGTAAAAAGCAAAAAAACAATTGTATAAAGCAAAACATACCTGAAATGTCTGGCATAATGATGACTCGCGGAAAATTCTGGCATCATGCACAGATCCTGGCCATTTTACCTCGACATTAGTAATGATTTGGGTTGCCTCACATATCACCTAGTTAGTGGAAAAAGTAATGACTTTAATGATTTTAAGAAGGGAAAAAATGAAGTTGTTACCTGCACATTGATGCTATGAATAGATTTCCTATTAACACAGTCTCCCTCATTTATTGGTGGAGCTTTAATAGGAATGTGAGTGCCATCAATGCACCCAATTACATTTGGGAACCCTGAAACAGAAAGTTATGGAAGTATGAAGTGTGTGTGATATAGCGATATATATATATATATATATATATATATATATATATATATATATATATATATATATATATATATATATATATATATATAAAGAACTGTTTAATTGCCAGACATACTGTATGAACGGCTCTACACACAGTTGCCTTTCCCACATGCTCTGAATCGCCCACACGGTTTGTCACATTTGCGATATGCGGTTTTAAAAGACATGTTAAATAAACTAACAAATCTTTTGAAAAATGTTAACGCTCTTTCAAATATTCTAAAGGGTATGCAAACACTTCAATACGCGGTCTTATAACCCTCTCCCGATGAAAAAAACCTTGTATAATTTGTGCTTCTACGTCCACAGGATCCTCATCAAAAGTGCACGCCGAAGTTACACTGAAACATCACCTGCTCCCGAGCAGCTTATCTTCAGAGAGTCAGTTGCTATGGTTACATACATACCCAGAAAGTTACCTCCGTTTTTGGAACCGAAAGTTGAGGTTATCCACGAACTTACCCTTAAACATACCCAGGTATGTCACATAACCTGCTTTCTGGAATACCCCCCTGGTGTAACCCAGAGTGATTATAAATAAATAAATAGTAAATCGGTAAGGGATACTAAATAAACAGGAAGGAGAAGTTTATTGACTGAACTCGGGAAAAAACATTTATAATTGAATAAATATGTATTTTTATTTTATTTTCTGAATGTGAGAAATGTATTTGGTGGTTACTGAGCGTGTCTCCTTTAAGAGAGTGTGCGATATTGACCAATGAAGTGAGAGGACTCATTGCCGAGGAATGACTCAGACACAGCGTGAAAAAAGAGAGAGGAATACTAAGGATTGTTGGAGATTTCAGAAAGAAAAAAAACGCGTTTGAGAATTAAAAAAAAAAAATAGAAGGAAATTCTAGTAAAATATTAGTTTAGTTTGAAGTGAATGTCTTTTTTTGTTGAATTGGTTAAAGTTTGGATTTGGCAACAACACGGACTAAGTTGTTACCACATGGAACAAGATCGCGAGCCACCCAACAGACCTTGAGTGAAACGAGGATATCTGAGGACTTTAGTGGATTTACTACTTTGTTCATCCTGAACTCAACATCACCGTAGGCCTGAACTGTTCCTCTAACATCACCCGTAGGCCTGAACTGTTCCTCTAACATCACTCCGGTAGGCCTGAACTGTTCCTCTAACATCACCCGTAGGCCTGAACTGTTCCTCTAACATCACCCGTAGGCCTGAACTGTTCCTCTAACATCACTCCGGTAGGCCTGAACTGTTCCTCTAACATCACCCGTAGGCCTTACCTGTTCCTCTAACATCACTCCGGTAAGGACAAACTGTTCGCTTTGAATCAAAAGACTGGTGTTTGAAAGGAAAGAGATCTATCAAATTTATGCATCACAATTGTTTAATTTATTGACTGTTGAATTGTGTGGCATTATTGTTCACTCCACTTGATTGCTCATTACAGTTTAAGGTTAAGGGTCATTGTGATTATTGACGGTTTTTTCATGGTTTTTCATTTCTTTGGCAGACATTGTTAAATTGAGTCCTATATCTTGCTGGTTACAAGAATAGTTTTTTTGCCCATTTTAAATGTTCTATCCAAGTTTAGAGTTATTGGCATTATAAAAGGTGTGATTTAAACTAGGAAGGATTTCAAATTCTAAATTTAGTTCAAGGTAAAACAGTTGAGATTAAATAGGTTCAAAGTAAAATTAGATTGACTTAGATTAAAAAGAGAATAAATCCTAACATAAATATAAAAAAGTAATAAATATAGAGACTAATTTGGTTAAATCTATTTGCATTCTTTAAAGAATAAGTGATTTGAATTTATAGAATTCTTTATTTTCTTTATTTTGTGTTTCTGCTAAAAGAGAAGCATTAATTGGTTTCTGTGTCCAAGATGGCGGTTGGCAGTAGTCGGCGGCCGCTCGGACCCAAAATGGTGCTAACGTTATTCTGTAGCCCGCCCTACACAACACATGGGCATCGGAGCAACCGGTGTCCCTGTGTACAACCGAAAAACATTGATAGAACTCAGAAACAACCCAAACAACACCATAAATGACGACCTGCGGCAGAAGCTACGCGACCGGCGTGTTCGAGAACCAGGCCTCCAGACCTCGCATCGCCTGCGGAGGACGGACGGAGGAGGGGAATCGGAAGCGCGCAAGGAAGCAGAACGCGAAAGCGAGCGGGTGCTAATGCTAGGCTAAAAGCAAACCCTAGCCGCCCGCCTACCATCACTACTGCTGGCAAATGTCTGCTCCTGGACAATAAATTAGACTACATCAGACTCCAACAAGCTACTCGGCGTGAGTACAGACACTGCTGCGTTTTTGTGTTTACTGAGACGTGGCTGAGCGACAGAGTTCGGACGCCGTTATACAGCTGGACGGGCTAGCTGCGTTTCGTGCCGACAGAAATGCAGCTCTGTGCGGTAAGACTCGGGCGGGTCTGTGTGTTTACATCAACACGGAATGGTGTAAGAACTCTGTGCTTGTTTCTACCTACTGCTCATCGCTGCTGGAGTTTATTGTTGTGAGATGTAGACCTTTTTATTTACCCCGGGAATTCACCACCGCTATTGTGCTCGGAGTGTACATACCACCTAGCGCTAATGCTAAGGAAGTTAGGTGTCTACGGGACCATTAGCGAACTTCAAAACACACACCCTGACGGACTGTTTATAGTCGCCGGAGATTTTAATCATGCAAATCTCAGGACTGTGCTTCCCAAATTCTATCAGAATGTGGACTTTGCAACCAGAGGAGAAAACACGCTGGATGTTGTTTACACAAACATCCGGGCGCATACCGGGCGAAGCCCGCTCGGTACTCAGACCACATCTCTGTTATGTTGATCCCAGCATACAGACCACTCAGCAGGCGTTCAAGACCAGCTCAAAACAAGTGAGAACCTGGCCAGCAGGATCCATGTCTGCTCTCCAGGACTGTTTTGAATGCACTGACTGGGACATGTTCAGGAAGCTGCAACCAATGGCGATTTCATCAACTTGGAGGAGTACACGCCAACAGTGACCAGTTACATCGGCAAGTGCATTGACGACGTGACTACCTCCAGGACCATCACTATATCGTTCAACCAGAAGCCATGGATGACCGCCAAGGTTGTGCGCGTTTAAAAACAAGAGACTCTGCCTTCAGAGCAGGGGACAAGACGGTTAAAAACAGCAAGGGCCAAACTGTCCCGTGCTATCAGAGAGGCGGCGGACACACCAAGAGAATCCATGGCCACTGCCACATGAGACAGGCATGTGGCAGGGCATCCAGGCGATCACGAATTACAAGACCACATCACCTGCTTGTGACCGTGACGCCCTTCCAGATGCGCTGAATGACTTCTACGCCCGGTTCGAGGTGCAGAACAACGTGGTGGCGAGGAAGACGATCCTCCTCCCAGTGACCAGGTGCTCTGTCTAACCACAGCTGAAGTGAGGAAAACTCTATGCAGAGTTAACCCACGGAAGTCTGCTGGACCAGACAACATTCCTGGCAGAGTGCTCAGGAATGTGCAGAACAACTAGCAGATGTCTTCACTGACATCTTCAACATCTCCCTGAGCAGCGCCACTGTTCCTTCGTGCCTCAAGATGACGACCATCATTCCTGTGCCGAAGAAGTCTTCTGTGTCCTGCCTCAATGACTATCGTCCCGTTGCACTCACACCCATCATGATGAAGTGCTTCGAGAGGCTTGTCATGAGGCACATAAAGACCCAGCTCCCACCCGCACTGGACCCCATGCAGTTTGCGTATCGTCCAAACTCCACGGACGATGCCATCTCCACAACCCTCCATCTGGCCCTCACCCATCTGGATAACAAGGACTCTTATGTAAGGATGCTGTTCATAGACTTCAGTTCAGCATTCAACACAATCATTCCCCAGCACCTGATCGAGAAGCTGAGCCTACTGGGCCTGAACACCTCTCTGCAACTGGATCCTGGACTTCCTGACCGAGAGACCTCAGTCAGTCCGGATCGGGAACAGCATCTCCAGCACCACCACACTGAGCACTGGGGCCCCTCAGGGCTGTGTGCTCAGTCCACTGCTGTTCACTCTGCTGACTCACGACTGTGCTCCAATGCACAGCTCGAATCATATCATCAAGTTTGCTGATGACACGACCGTGGTGGGTCTAATCAGCAAGAACGACGAGTCAGCATACAGAGAGGAGGTGCAACGCTAACAGCCTGGTGTGGAGCCAACAACCTGTCTCTGAACGTGGACAAAACCAAAGAGATGGTTGTTGACTTCAGAAGAGCACAGAGTGACCATTCTCCACTGTTCATCGATGGATCTTCAGTGGAGATCAAAGAGCACCAAATTCCTTGGTGTTCATCTGGCGGATAACCTCACCTGGTCACTTAACACCAGCTCCATCACCAAGAAAGCCCAGCAGCGTCTCTACTTCCTGAGAAGGCTGAGGAAAGCCCATCTCCTCCCCCATCCTGACCATGTTCTATAGAGGGACCATCGAGAGCATCGTGAGCAGCTGCATCACTGCCTGGTTTGGGAATTGCACCTCGGATCGCAAGACCCTACAGAGGATAGTGAGGACAGCTGAGAAGATCATCGGAGTCTCTCCCTCTATCATGGACATTTACACCACACACTGCATCCGCAAAGCAAACAGCATTGTGGACGACCACACACACCCATCACACACATACTTCACCCTCCTACCATCAGGAAAACGGTTCAAGCATTGGCCGCCACAACAAGACTGTGTAACAGTTTTTCCGCAAAGCCGTCAGGCTCCTGAACAAACATCTGGACTGAACTCTCTCTCACACACACACACACACACACACACACACACACACACACACACACACACACACACACACACACACACAACTGAGTGACTGTGCACAACCGACTCAACACACATACACTTCACACACCCAGGTCTCAGCACCATTCACACCTCTCATTATAGCATAATGTTTACATGCTTTTGTTGCTGATCTCCGGACTTGCTCTATTTGCACATTATTCTGTGAATCCATTGGTCACTGTTCACTTTATCTTGATTGTTGCTACCATATTTTTTACACTATTATAGGATTGCAAAATTCTGTTTATATTTGTTTACATTTCTGCTACTGTGCACCTTATCCTGTCACGACAAGTTTTACTGGCGGAGCTACTGCTGCTTTTATTTTTATATTTTGTGTATTTTGTATTGTTCTGCACTGTCTTGTGTTGTCTTTGCACTGTCTTGTGTTGTCTTTGCACTGTCTTGTGTTGTCTTTGCACTGTCTTGTGTTGTCTTTGCACTGTTTGCACCAGTTGCACACAT
>NC_060889.1:33256559-33273442 GCF_014805685.1 Silurus meridionalis | reverse complement strand
CACTGTGCTAATCCCTGATCATTTTGGTCTTAAGAGGAGCTCCATCTGGAGTGTAACAGAAAGTTTATTCTAGGTGTTCAGTGGCCCAGTCGAGCTCTGCGGGGTCAGACGGAGATCTATTTAATATCGTAATTTCTGGAAGATTATTGATAAAACGCACTGCTGTAACTGACGTGAAAGTACGCTTAACACGGTAATGTGGTGAGGTACTAATGCAATGACTGAGGCAGATTTGAGGCAGATAAAAGAGATGAGATAATGGTCTGAAATAGCTTCAGACTGTGGAATGATGCTTAGATTATTACTATAAATAGCTGCAACATTTAGACGGGGTTGGTGTATGTAACTATACCCAGGAGGACTCGCTTCATTTAATGCTACATATTTATTCGGTTTAATCCACGTTTCTGTCAAACACATTATTTTAAACTCCTGGTCGGTAATAACAGCGTTTATAGTCACCGCTTTTGACGTGAGAGATCTAATATTCAGCAATCCTATTTTTAGATCAGAGGTGCTGCTGTGCGTTCAGTCCTATTTAATTTAATGTTAATCAGGTTACTAAAACAGACTTTCTGAGAATTCCTATATTTTGGTTTTGCTTGGGGACAGACACAGTCTCAATATGGTGGATCCTGAGTGACGACTCTGTGCAGCTAGCAGACGGTCGGTTTAGCCTGTCTGTCTGCTCCCTGGCCTTGGCTCTAGACAGTCACTTGTTAACTAGTGCTGTTCTGAGACTATGACCTATACTGCAAGAAATGAGAGCAGCACCTTCCCAATTGGGATGGATACCGTCCCTCCATAACAGGTCAACCTTGCTCTCAAAATTGCTCCAATTATCTATGAAGCCCACATAGTTTTTGGAGCACCACTTGGACATCCAGCAGTTCAGAGACCATAACCTGCTGTAGGCTACATCGCCACGTCGCATTGGGACAGGGCCAGAGCATGTTACTGCATCGGACATTGTCAAGTCAAGTCAAGTCAAGTTTATTTGTATAGCGCTTTTCACAACAGACATTGTCTCAAAGCAGCTTTACACAAATCAACAGTGATGGTGAATGGTGTGAATTTGTCCCGGATGAGCAGCCGTGGCGACTGTGGCAAGGAAAAACTCCCTTAGATGTTATGAGGAAGAAACCTTGAGAGGAACCAGACTCAAGAAGGGAACCCATCCTCATCTGGGTGACATCAAGAGTTTGATCATAAATCTTTCAACAATAAAGAACACTGGAGAGTGAGAACTAACATGAGCACTGGAGTATAAGATTATAAGTGATGTTCTTTCTGCAGTCTTATACAGTCTATATGGTTAGTAGCTCCGAGTTTTATGAGCTCAGCATTTGTGATCACCACTGATCCAGCATCAGCTTCTCCATGCCAGAGCCTTTAAACACTCCAGGAGGTCCAATGTCAAAACTCCACACATGTAGCGGGATCCAAATGGCACTGGTACGTCTCTAGATGGTTTGGGATGTTTGTGAGTTCGCATCTACTTCTTCAAAGGTCCGTAATCATCACGAGGTGGGAGGTGACTGGAGCTGGCCAAACCTCAGGGTGTCTCGGGATGGGGAGAGAAAGAGAAGCAGTGGAGAGGAATTAGCGTAGCTGCTGTTCATGATATTAACACAAGTTGATAATGTGCATGTGATCAGATGTTCTGGAGCACAAGGTTATGATGTGATGTGTGTTATGTGTAGGCTTTGCTAAAAGATATGTTTTAATCTACACTTAAACTGGGAGAGTGTGTCTGAGCCCGAACACCGTCAGGAAGACTATTCCAGAGTTTAGGAGCTAAATGTGAAAATGCTCTACCACCTTTAGTGGACTTTGCTATTCTAGGAACTACTAGAAGCCCAGAGTTTTGAGATCTCAGGAGCGTGGCGGATTGTAGCGTGTTAAAAGACTGGATAGATATATGGGAGCCAAACCATTTAGTGCTTTATAAGTGAGGAGTAATAGTTTGTAGTCTATTCGAAACTTAACAGGAAGCCAATGTAGGGACGATAAGATCGGGGTTATGTGATCATATTTTCTTGACCTTGTAAGAACTCTGGCTGCTGCATTCTGGACTAACTGAAGCTTGTTTATTAATGATGCAGGACATCCACCTAGTAACGCATTACAGTAGTCTATTCTGGAGGTCATGAACGCATGGACGAGCTTCTCTGCATCAGATATAGACATGTTTCTTAACTTAGAAATATTTCTAAGGTGAAAGAAGCTGTTTTTGTAACTTGGTTGATATGATATTTGAAAGACAAGTTGCTGTCTAAAATAACACCCAGGTCTTTTACCGTTGAACTAGTGGTTACAGAACATCCGTCTAAACGCAGGTTGAGATGCTGGAGCTTCTGTGTACTGGTTTTTGGGCCGATGAGCAAAATCTGTCTTATCGGAATTTAAAAGTAGAAAGTTATGGGTCATCCAATCTCTTATTTCCTTAACACACTCAGTTATCCGAGTTAATTGAGCTGTATCGCCTGGTTTAGATGAGATATATAGCTGAGGTCATGAACGCATGGACGAGCTTCTCTGCATCAGATATAGATAACATGTTTCTTAACTTAGAAATATTTCTAAGGTGAAAGAAGGCTGTTTTTGTAACTTGAACTTGAACATTGCCTTCGCTAATTTACACACCTCTATAATATTACTCTTAGTAACCCCTGACTGTCGAAGGCGTATATCATTAGCTCCAGTGTGAAAAACTATCTTAGAGAACCTGTGCTTTCCTAAAAACCTAATCTGACCTGCTATGTCCGGCGCCCTGGCTCCCGGTATACACATAACCTGTGCTGCTGGTGCCCCTAATTTCACGTGCCTCAGAATAGAGTCTCCTATAACCAGAGCTCTTTCAGGTTTCTCAGCGGGTGCTTCACTAAGGAGAGCAAACCTGTTGGACACGTGAAGCGGAGAGGAATGGTGATCCCGTGGGCGAGCCTTAGCATTAGCTTTGGCTTCGCGAGTATGCTGCTGAGTTGTCAACCACTCGCCCCGCTGTGAGGGCTCTAATGCCGGAGTTGGGGGAATGCTAACTCCACCTAGGTCATCCAGACTTTCCCCTGCAGGACCTGGACTGCTCTCGCACTCACTACTTCTCTCTAGACTCTGGATGCGCTCCTCTAATGCTAAGATATAACAATGCTAACAATGCTTGTGCTGTTGCACCAGAGGTTGTTCACCATTAAACACACTCCACCTCCCTTGACTGGTGTGGTCAGGTACCGCTAGGTTCAGCCATGTTTCGGTGAAGCAAAGGATGTTGCAAATCTGAATGTTCCTCTGAAACTTAACCCTTTCCCTGAACATTGGCTATCAGGATACTAGGTATGGGATTACGGTGTGCGCATGCCTTCAGCCTGTTCCTGATGCCGGATTGTTACTTCTTATTCCAATTTACATCTGTTAATGTCTTTTACCAGACAAACACAAAGGTCTCACTCACTCACTCACTCACACACACACACACACACACACACACACACACACACACACACACACACACACACACACATTCTGCAATGTCACTCCTTTTTATCCAATCAAGACACAATGATTATATGATTATAACATTTACTGCACACTGTAAACACACTAATAAATACACGGTTGAGCAAAAGAGAGAGAGAGAGAAAGAGAGAGAGAGTCTGTGTGTGTGTGTGTGTGTGTGTGTGTGTGTGTGTGTGTGACACACACAAACACAAACAAACACACACTTTTTCGTGAAAAGCATTTTCTATCAATTTTCTAATCTTTTGGCTTTCATCCAATGGGAGCTATGAGGATTTGGACTGTAGTTAATGTCAATAGTCTGCTACACTGACTCAGGACTACAGTTTGCTCTGATCTCCATCACTGCACCTCAACATCGTTTATCTGTAATAAATAGACATTCTGTGGAACCCAGATGAGGATGAGGTTCCCTCTTGAGTCTGGTTCCTCTCAAGGTTACTTCCTTTTGCATCTCAGGGAGTTTTTCCTTCACCACAGTCTCCACCGACTTGTTCATCAGGGACAAACTTACAC
The DNA here is from genome assembly GCF_014805685.1 of Silurus meridionalis. NCBI lineage: Eukaryota > Metazoa > Chordata > Actinopteri > Siluriformes > Siluridae > Silurus > Silurus meridionalis. The sequence goes on along the minus strand of NC_060889.1, from coordinate 33,269,410 downwards.
TTATAAAGAACATCTTCATTTTTATCTCCACATTATCTGTGTAAAGCTGCTCTAAGACAATGTTCATTATTAAAAGCGCAATACAAATAAACATGAATTAAATTGAAGACAACAGCAGGAGGCAGAGTTTTCTCTTATAAAGCTCCAAGTATTGGAACAGCCTTCTGATCTTCATCAAACCCCACAACAACAACATCCTCACCGTGGGACACACTAATTGTCTTCATCTTTATAGATAGATAGATAGATACAACTTTATTGTCATTGCATTGTACAGGTACACAGCAACGAAATGCAGTTTGGCATCTACCAGAAGTGCAAAATGTAGCAGTCGTGCAAAAGTGCAGATAAATATCTAGCATATTTACAGTGCAGATAACTATCTGGCATATTTACAGCAGTGGTATATATATGAAGTATATACAGTGAATAAATATAAAGGCTATTTCAGTGCAGAGATGTGTGGACATTCAGAAGTACAGTGAATAAATATAAAGGTGTACAGTAATTAAGAAAAATGTGCAGAAATGAAAGGTCACAGATCACAAGATTATGGCATTAAGGAGTAGCAAGCTGAATAAACAGTCTACTATATATAAAAAATATATATATATATAAATATATACACATACATTATACACAGATTAATGTGAAATGTTGGGCAGAATGTACAGTAATGATAAATATACATACAGATATAAAAAGTGCAGATGTACTGAGGAGTGAAAAAGATATAATATGAAGTATGTACATGTATTGTACAGAGGTTATATACAGTCTTTTGTTTGTGTTTGTTTTGTAGTGATTAGCGGTGTTGTGTTGAGTTCAGTAGTGTGATGGTGGATGGAAAAAAGCTGTCCCTGAACCTGCTGGTTCTGGTGCGTAAGTTTCTGTATCTCCTTCGTGATGGAAGGAGGTTAAACAGTTTATGACTGGGACGTGAAGAATCCTTGATGATGTTGTGAGCTCTGCGCAGACATCTGCTGTGGTGAAGGTGTTCAATGGCAGGAAGTTGGGTGCCAGTGATGCGTTGGGCGGTTTTGACCACCCTTTGCAGTGCTTTACGTTCACACACAGTGGAGCCTCCGTACCATACAGTGATGGAGTTGGTCAGGATGCTCTCAATGATGCAGCGGTAGAAGCTCGTTAAAATCCCCGGGGACAGATGAGATTTCTTGAGACTTCTCAAGAAGTACAGGCGTTGTTGTGTTTTTTTTACCAGAGCTGACGTGTTCTGCTGCCAGGACAGATCCTCAGAGATGTGAACTCCCAGGAACTTAAAGCTGGAGACCCTTTCTACCTCGGTTCCATTGATGTTGACTGGTAGATGTCTCCTGCTGTTGGATTTCCGGAAGTCCATAATGAGCTCCTTGGTGTTTGTGGTGTTGAGAGTCAGCACCATGCTGCCAGATTACGGATCTCTTCCCTGTAGGCCGATTCGTTGTTGTTGTCGATCTTGCCGACCACGGTGGTGTCATCTGCATACTTGATGAAGATGTTGGAGTTATACAGAGGAGCACAATCGTGGGTGAACAGGGAGTAGAGCAGTGGGCTCAGAACACAGCCCTGCGGTATGCCAGTGTTCAGAATTAGGGTTGAGGATACCTGGTTTCCCAACCTGACAGATTGAGGTCTGTTGGTGAGAAAGTCCAGAATCCATCTGCAAGTGGAGGTGCAGATACCCAGTTCACTGAGCTTAGTGATCAGTACAGTGGGAGGACTGTATTGAACGCAGAGCTAAAGTCAATGAACAGCATTCTGATGTACGTGTTGCTTTTATCCAGGTGGGTGAGAGCAGAATGAAGAGCTGTGAAACTGCATCCTCTGTTGACCTGTTCGGGCGATAGGCAAACTGGTATGGGTCCAGTGTAGGTGGTAGGCCCGCAGTGAGGTGATTCAGGACCAGTTTCTCAAAGCACTTCATAGCAATGGGGGTGAGTGCAACCGGGCAAAAGTCATTCAGGCATTTAGCAGCTGAGTGCTTAGGCACTGGTATGATAGTAGTGGTCTTCAGGCATGTAGGTACCATGGCTTGGGCCAGTGACAGGTTGAAAATGTCAGTAAAAACCTGTGCCAGTTGTCCAGCGCATGCTCTGAGAACACGTCCCGGTATGCCGTCCGGGCCAGCTGCCTTTCGTGCATCCACTCTGCTGAACACTGAATAGACGTCCGTTGTTGAGATTGAAAGTGGGCTGTAAGTCAAGTCAAGTCAAGTCAAGTTTATTTGTATAGCGCTTTTCACAACAGACATTGTCTCAAAGCAGCTTTACACAAATCAACAGTGATGGTGAATGGTGTGAATTTGTCCCTGATGAGCAAGCCGTGGCGACTGTGGCAAGGAAAAACTCCCTTAGATGTTATGAGGAAGAAACCTTGAGAGGAACCAGACTCAAAAAGGGAACCCATCCTCATCTGGGTGACATCAAGAGTTTGATCATAAATCTTTCAACAATAAAGAACACTGGACAGTGAGAACTAACATGATTACTGGAGTATAAGATTATAAGTGATGTTCTTTCTGCAGTCTTATACAGTCTATATGGTTAGTAGCTCCGAGTTTTATAAACTCAGCATTTGTGATCACCACAGATCCAGCATCAGCTTCTCCATGCCAGAGCCTTTAAACACTCCAGGAGGTCCAATGTCAAAACTCCACACATGTAGCGGGATCCAAATGGCACTGGTACGTCTCTAGATGGTTCGGGATGTTTGTGAGTTCGGCATCTACTTCTTCAAAGGTCCGTAATCATCACGAGGTGGGAGGTGACTGGAGCTGGCCAAACCTCAGGGTGTCTCGGGATGGGGAGAGAAAGAGAAGCAGTGGAGAGGAATTAGCGTAGCTGCTGTTCATGATATTAACAGCACAAGTTGATAATGTGCATGTGATCAGATGTTCTGGAGCACAAGGTTATGATGTGAGACGTATGTTATGTGTAGGCTTTGCTAAAAAGATATGTTTTTAATCTACACTTAAACTGGGAGAGTGTATCTGAGCCCCGAACACCGTCAGGAAGACTATTCCAGAGTTTAGGAGCTAAATGTGAAAATGCTCTACCACCTTTAGTGGACTTTGCTATTCTAGGAACTACTAGAAGCCCAGAGTTTTGAGATCTCAGGGAGCGTGGCGGATTGTAGCGTGTTAAAAGACTGGATAGATATATGGTAGCCAAACCATTTAGTGCTTTATAAGTGAGGAGTAATAGTTTGTAGTCTATTCGAAACTTAACAGAAAGCCAATGTAGGGACGATAAGATCGGGGTTATGTGATCATATTTTCTTGACCTTGTAAGAACTCTGGCTGCTGCATTCTGGACTAACTGAAGCTTCTTTATTAATGATGCAGGACATCCACCTAGTAACGCATTACAGTAGTCTATTCTGGAGGTCATGAACGCATGGACGAGCTTCTCTGCATCAGATATAGACATGTTTCTTAACTTAGAAATATTTCTAAGGTGAAAGAAGGCTGTTTTTGTAACTTGATTGATGTGATTTTTGAAAGACAAGTCGCTGTCTAAAATAACTCCCAGGTCTTTTACCGTTGAACTAGTGGTTACAGAACATCCGTCTAAATGCAGGTTGAGATGCTGGAGCGTCTGTATACTAGTTTTTGGGCCGATGAGCAAAATCTCAGTCTTATCAGAATTTAAAAGTAGAAAGTTATGGGTCATCCAATCTCTTAGTTCCTTAACACACTCAGTTATCCTGGTTAAGTTTACTCAGGTGTTCAGCTCTAGCAGCTTTTAGCGCCCGTCTGTAGCTGAGCATACTGTCTTTATACGCGATTCTAAATACCTCCAATTTAGTTTTCCTCCATTTTCTCTCCAGATTGCGTGCTGTTCTCTTGAGGGCATGTATGACTATTATACCAAGGTGCAGGTGCTTGTTCTCTAACCTTTTTTAACCGGATAGGGGCAACGGTGTCTAATGTGCTAGTGAGGATAAGGTCTATGTTCTTAGTTATCTCATCAAGATTATTAGTAGTTATGGGTTTAGTGAGAAATTGAGATAAATCAGGCAGGTTATTTATGAATCTGTCCTTAGTGGTTGGAACAATAGTCCTACCAGGTCGATAACGTGGTGCAACACGGCTAATCTGCTCTACCGGTAGTGTGTACAGTATGAGGTAATGGTCTGTGATGTCATCACTCTGAGGTAAAATATCTATATCAGTGACGTCTGCTCCGTGGGATATTATTAAGTCTAGTGTGTGGTTAAAGCGATGAGTTGGTCTGGTGACGTTTTGTTTAACCCCAAAAGAGTTTAATAAGTCAACAAATGATAATCCTAGAGCATCGTTTACATCATCTACATGAATATTAAAATCTCCTACAAGCAGCACTTTATCAAAATTGATCAAGAGATCTGATAGAAAACAAGCAAACTCTTGAAGAAAATCAGCGTAGGGTCCTGGGGGTCTGTACACGGTGACCAGAGCGAGTTTTCTCCCCCACGACCAGTCTGACGGGGCTCATGCTTATAAACATATCCTGACGGTGTCGACTCGTTTAGACCCACCTGGTTTAATCCAGGTCTCAGTGAGACAGAGTGCATCGAGATTATTCTCTGTGATCATCTCATTTATAATCAGTGCTTTGGGTGCAAGTGATCTAATGTTTAAAAGACCAAACTTTAAAACTTTTTGGTGTTTGTTTATCTGGCATTTTTCAGTTTTAACTTCAATGAGATTGTTTCTGGATCTTGTGTATTTACTTCTTGGTTTTGCTACACGAGGAATAGATACAGTTTCTATAAACTGGGCTGTGTGTGAACTTGTAACTATTTGGTTTGTTGTATAAATGTTCTCATTGTCGAAGATTTCCTGATGTCTTACCAGTCAGATGGTGTGAAGTATCCTGGAGATGTTATCTGATAGCACTGCTGCTCCAACTCTGCTGGGGTGCAGGCCATCAGGGCGGAAGAACCTAGGACGCTCCCAGAAACAGTTCCAGTTATTAACAAAGAGAAGTTTATGTTCTCGACACCATGACTGTAACCATTCATTTAGAGCTAAAAGTCTACTAAACTTCTCAGCCCCTCGCTGGTAAGTGGTCCTGACACTATGATCCTCGTTGTGGGTGATGTGCTGCGTACCGTCTCCACCAGGATCCTGAAATCCCTCTTTAATATCTCCGTTGTCTCAGCCTGGTGTCGTTCGTTCCGGCATGAAGAACTGTAAGCAGTAGCAGAGTCCGTGGTTGGTGTAAAATGTCCTGTGCTTTGGTCAAAACGAGCAAAAAAGTGATTAAGTTCGTTCGGTTGGAAGGCACTACTGGTTGGTTGAGCTGTGGGTTTGTAGTCCGTGATTGACTGGATGCCTTTCCACATGCGTCTGGGAAGGGTGACCAGACAGATTGAAGAGGTCATAACACCCAGACAAACTTTTAAACCGTGTCATATGGAGTGTAAGACTGGGGAGGAAGAGTTATAATCTTACTGTTCAGGTGGTTAGAGAGTTTCTACAGTTTATTGGTCCTCACGTCTCATCTCATGTACTGCTGTTTTGTCTTCTCACCACTAGATGGCATACAAATGAAGTACAAAATTATTTCCTCTGATTAGTGGTTTGTTTAAACAGCAGGAGGAACCATGTGACAGAGGGACGTGTTATCTCCTAACAGGTTCCAGGTTTGATTTAGTTTTAATTTATCCTTGATGAGGAAGTCAGAAGAAAAAGTGAGAAGGAAAACTCTCTGGGATGATGAGATAAAACCTTGAGACCTGAGAGTTCTACATCACTCCTCATATATGTGTGTACAGTCCCACATTACTGAGAGGAACTACAGGAAGAACAGGTTTAAAGGGACAGTGAAGCTCAGTGAGGAACACTTGAATGGAGTGAACACTGAGTCGGCACTTTCTGTCTTCAGGTGAATCCAGTGGCCCCATAACAGGAAGTGCAGAAGCAGGGCAGGAAGTAGTGCACTAACCACATGGAAGATCTTTTTTACTTTTGAGGTCCCTGGTTTGTGCCTTAGTTTGAGGAAATACTTTTTCTTACACTGAAATGTAAGTTGGTCCTTATTTTTGTACGTACACCAGGTTTGTACGTGTGTTTGTACGTGTGTTTGAGCATCAAGCACATGTTTATTGTGTGTTTATATGCAGATGGTTTTATCTGTGAGCAAGAAAAACATTACACAACTGCAACACAACTGAGACCAAGAGGATTCACTGTGTTTGTTTATTGAACAACCCATTTTTCATCTCTTATTCCTCTCAAATCTGTGGAAGACTGCATGAGATCACTCACCAGGAATTCATCTTCATCGCACTTCATCACTGTTTTGCTCTCACTTTTTACTCCACAACACAAACTCAGCTTCCTCATGTGGGAAAGAATTCACGAGGGAACGATCTGATGCTTTTCAATATCTGTATTGGATTTCTTGCTGATTGTATACTGATTTGTGAGAAGGTTTAAAGCTTGGTGTTACACCAGCACCATGCTAATATGCTAATAACAGACGCGTTTCAGGCAGCAGGTTATCTTCACAATGTTCTTTGAGATGATTTAACTCTTTATTAATGATGTTATCTCTGGCAGAGAAACACACATGAACCCATACGAACACACACACACACACACACACGAACACTGTTCTCATGGCACTGAGGAAAAACACCACATATGTGAGTCTGGATATAAAATTTGGCAGATCAGATCTTCAGTACTTCACTTCCTGCAGCTACAATAATCATCAGAGTAACAAATTAATCCAGGATTCAAAATCCATTCTCTCCACTTCTTGTATTTTAGTGTGATGCAATCACTCCACCCCACTGACACTCTACCCCACTGACACTCTACCCTGACCCCACCTTCACTCCACCCCGACTCCTCCTTTACTCCTTCATTCCTGCCTTGTAAAAAAAAAAATAAAAATAAAAAAAAAATAAAAAAGAGAGAACAGCACTGAAACTACAGCCAGAAGCTGTCTGCGGGGAAGGGTATAAGATCTCTCTCCTGTCAATCACAGCATCACTGGCCAATCAGAGTATTTGTAAGCTGGTGACTGTAGAAGAGGGCAGGAACTGTGACCCTGCTACTCGGTTTCTTAGTGCAGAGGGTAGATCTTTTCCTAGTGTCTCAGAAGAAGTGTGTTGGTCTCCTCACTCTCCATTGTTACAGTAATGTATGGATAAAGGGCATCTCAAGGTCAAGAAGAGTTTCTGCTTCTGAATGCTTGTGTAAAAAAAGTCTAGAAAAATACGCTAATGAATGTGTGTGCGTGTGTGTGTGTGTGTGTGTGCTGAAGCCGGCATTCATTAATATAAAAGAAAAATAAAGTTTCACATGGCACTAAAACATCAGTAAATAAATACCTTATTGCTTCCTCAGTAGCCACGCCCTTGTGTGTGTGTGTGTGTGTGTGTGTGTGTGTGTGTGTGTGTGTGTTTTATTTACATTTTCTTATTGAAAAAACAACCTCAATTTAAAGCCACAACACAGTTACATCAACATTGTGTGTGTTACAACATCGTATAGCTTTACATGAGTCCATGTTATCTTCTTTAGCATCATGTTTACATGCTTTGTTACAATAGTGATCATGACACACACACACACACACACACACACACACCATTATTTATTACACCATTCGTCATCTTTCAACAAAATATTAAGGGATTAGGGATTACAGTTAGTGTTTAAGGATCAGTGTTCAGAGATTATTTGTTATGGATCAGTGTTTAGGGATCAGTGGTTAGGGATCAGTGGTTCTGGATCAGTGTTTAGGGATCGTGTTTAGGGATGAGTGTTTAGGGATCAGTGTTTAAGGATCAGTGTTTAGGGATCAGTGTTTAGGGATCAGTGGTTAGGGATCAGTGGTTCTGGATCAGTGTTTAGGGATCAGTGTTTATGAATCAGTGTTTAGGGATCGTGTTTAGGGATCAGTGTTTAGGGATCAGTGTTTAGGATCAGTGTTTAGGGATCAGTGTTTAGGGATCAGTGTTTAGGATCAGTGTTTAGGGATCAGTGGTTATGGATCAGTGTTTAAGGATCAGTGTTTAGGGATCAATGGTTATGGATCGTGGTTAGGGATCAGTGTTTAGGGATCAGTGTTTAGGGATCAGTGTTCAGGGATCAGTGTTCAAAGATTAGTTGTTAGCGATCAGTGTTTAGGGGTAGCGGATAAATCCAGTGTTCTGTCCCTAAACTGTGTGAAGGTCCAGATGAAGAACTAACAACTGACTAATGACCTTAATGACCTTGTAATGCTGAAATACATGTCAGTTCATACACTATAAATGAAACACTGAGTTCATCTCTCACTGGAGCGCCGGGTTAACACTGAGGGGTGTGTGTGAGTAAGAGTGTTTGCGAGTGTGAGTGTGTGTGTGTGTGTGTATACACTCCAGAGATTATATCTGAGGTTATAAGTAAATTGACACTCTGTTGGTGTTTTCTTCCCTCTCTCCAGTCCTTAGGAACACTGCAGTGGGTCTGGTGAAGACCAGCAGACTGGGGTTAGTGAACACAGGGATTAGGACCAAGAGATTAGAGACTAGGGATTAGGAATTCACTCATCAGGAGATAGGGATTACAGTTTAGATTGTTTTAAGACTTTCAGGATGGCACCACACACACACACACACACACACACACACACACACACACACAGAGTTAGTGGCTGCATTGGCTGTGTAGGGAAGGAAAACCTCCCTTTTGGACATGTCTCATTTAGCACTTTTTTACAAAGCACACTAATAAAAAGTACACTAAAACTAGTCTGCAGTGAATTTGGACACATCAGCATTTTTTTTTTCATTAGTCAGTAGAGTGTTAGTTTTTCACTTCACACAGCAGCAGTGATTCCAGTGTCTTCACGGTGACACCTATTGCCTCCAATCACCACCTGGAAAGCTCCCATGTGACATCAAACTCCTCCCTTTTGTGTGTGTCAGTAAATCCCTTCGCAGCAGCTTGACTAAAGAAGCCAAAGGATTTCACAAAACTTTTCCACCATATGCTGACGCCCATCAGGAAGACGCTCCCCCATTAGCAGTGCTGATGGTACAGTCCACAGCTGAGTCTATGGGAGAGGATGTGGTAGAGTCGACTTTTGAGGGGGGGACAGGATCTTTCACAGTCAGAGGTAAAGACCGTATCACAGTTTCATCTAAAATGGATGGTGAAGAAGGCTCTAAAGGGGAGGAGTCTGATGGAGGGAATGGAGACAGCAGAGGATTAGAGTCTATAGGAGAGGAAGAGGATGGAGGGGGGAAGGATGAAAGTGTGGATGGTGCTACATGTGTAATGGGTGGAGTTACAAGTTCAGGAAGGTCCACCGATTTACCTCCTGGAGACCTGGTGACATCATCGTCCATTTTGGGTAGTGTTTCACAGTCTAGGGTGTATGGGGATGGGCTACTGTGTAGAGTGGGTGGGGATTCTGGGGCATCAGGGGGTGGGGCATTAACAATAAGATCAGGAAGTGAATCAGTTGCTGCAGGCTTCGAGTTGTCGATGTGCCTGAGAACGTTAAGTCTCACAGCATTAAGTTCGTCTCCCGGTTCTTCAGCAGGGTCGTCTTCAGGAGCGATGGTGGACGATGCTGTGGACTCAACGGTGGAGACGGCAACCTCTCGCAGAGGCGTTCCTCTGACGTTGGAGTAGTCGCTAGCGCGCTCAGCTGTGTGTTCGTCATTGGCGTAGGCGCGGCCATGGGGGCCAGGCAGCAGGTGAAGCTGTTCTGCAGGTTTCTTGTGGGGGGGCAGCAGGGGGTGGCGGGTGTAGCCCTCTCCCTCAGCTAGAGACTCTGGGAGGGGCTGGTGGCGTGACTCAGGAAGCAGCAGGATGCAGATAATGCAAATGAGCGTGCAGCAGGCGAAGATCACATGGTGTAGGAAGTAGCCTTTCTGGTTGTGCAGCTCCATGATGGGTGCCGTTAGCATCCCAAACCCAGCGCTCGCTAACACCAGACCCAGACCTCCTCCCCTGATCAACACAACACAGAAATATGCTCCAGTCATTATTTTATACAATGCTGTAGCTCAAAGAGGTTTATATACTGCTGTTGCCATAGTAACCGTGAGTAAAAATGGGCATGAATCAGTGTTTCTTGTTGGTGCCCTACAGATCACATCCAACTGTGACACATCAGGAAAGACATTTCCCATGTTTACATTGTGGGAGGGTGATGTCATGGTTACTCTGGATCTGGTGTTGGTTAAAAGTGATTTGTAGTGATCTATAGTAAACTAGTGATCTGTAGTGATCTGATCTGGTTCTGATATACACATCAACACACACACACACACACACACACACACACACACACACACACACTAGTAGATGGAACTGGGACTTCATTTCATACTGCAGAACAGATCTCGGCTAACCTGAGCGTCACTCTCTGATTCGTGTGTGTGTGTGTGTGTGTGTGTGTGTGTGTGTGTGTGTGTGTGTGTGTGTGTGTTTTGGATGTGCAAGTGTTCATCAATTTGGCCCTCAGATTGATGAAATAAATGAATTTCAGCCTGATCTGAAAGTGACGTTTCTCTTGTGACTTTTATCTAAACATTTACTGTTAGTCTTCAAAATAATTATATTAAAGTCAGAATGTAAAATTTAAACACAAAATTTCATTCATGCAAGAGCAAATTTACTTATGAATGAATGAGTGAATGAACAAATGAAAAGATGGAGATCAGGGTGAATGAATGATTAAATGAATGAGTGTTCCTCTATAGTGCAGTAGTAATGGTTTATTCCGGTATGCTGAATGCAGAGAGGGCCGGCTCACCTGATCACAGTGGGGGTGATTTCTGCACAGAAAAAGATGCTCAGGTTACTGACAGCCTGGGAGGAGAACATGCCGATGATGGAGAACGCCGCATGGAAGTCTGACTTCAGAGTTTCTGACTCTACATAAAGAGAAGTTGTGGGGGAGAGAGAGAGAGAGAGAGAGAGAGAGAGAGAGAGAGAGAGGTCAAAAGTAGTGTTGGGCAGTATTCCAGTTCATACCAAATACCAGTGTTTATTTTTGTTATGATATGAATTTACAGTATAATAATGTGTAATACTGTTGCAGTAGTGAGGGCACATCCTTGTGTGTTTCTGAGACAGTGAATATGGACAGAATAGACATGAAAAGAGAGACCTGACAAAACCAAAGAGATTGTTGTTGACTTCAGGAGAGCACAGAGCAACCATTCTCCACTGATCATTGATGGATCCTCAGTGGAGATCGTCAAGAGCACCAAACTCCTTGGTGAACATCTGGTGGAAAACCTCACCTGATCACTCAACACCAGCTCCTTTACCAAGAAAGACCAGCAGCTTCTTTACTTCCTGAGAAAGCTGAGGAAAGCTCATCTGCCTCCCCCCTCCCTGACCATGTTCTACAGAGGGACCATTGAGAGCATCCTGAGCAGCTGCATCACTGCCTGGTTTGGGAACTGCACCGTCTCGGATCGCAAGACATAATCAGAGTAAACAGCAGGGTTACTGGTCAGCGCTGTCTTGTGTTATGTGTGTTGTCTTGTGTTGTCCCTCTGTCAGTACTGTTGTCTGTCTGTACTGTTTGCACTCATTTTCGATACACTTTATGTAGCTTTGTGTTGTGTTGTAGCTTTGTGTTGTTTAGTGTAGCACCAGGGTTCTGGAGGAACGCTGTCTTGTTTTTACTGTGTACCACTGTGTATAGTAGAAATGACAATAAAAGCCTGTTGACTTGACTTCCTTGTTCATGTCCACGATCATCATTCACACAAAAATTCTAACAAAAATAAATCTAAATGTTTGTTTACTTTCAGTCTCTTTTGTTTATATTTTAAAAGGAAGCAGGTGAAACTAAAAAGCAGAGTAGCAGAAAGAAGAAGTGCACTGAAATAAAACTACTTATACATTTTACCAGCGGGCTTTTGTGGGTGGGATAAAACAAATAATGCGAGTGGGAAAAAATAATATATTTGCCTGCACGAGACTGAACCTTGCAGGAGCCTTCATGAAGGTTAAGACGCCTTCACCAAGTTGCGATTGTTTGATATTTTCTTTTTAGATTTATTTGAATCCTGTGCACTTTCCCTGGGCTTGAATGTGAGGGAACGGTATTATAAATGCAGGTTGCACACCTGTTTTATTTATTTGTTATATATTATGTATTCAAGATGCCTTTGCAGGTTGTTCAGTTGTTAAAGAAATAACTTTGTGGTTATGGGGCAGGGGATTGTTTACATTGTGTAGTTGCCAGATGGTTTACAAAATGTTTTTTTCCCCCCAAAGATTCTCCTGAACTGGAAGCTTCTGTCGCAAAGTCAAAACCTTGTGTGTGCAAACACACTTAATTAAACGTAATTAAGCTTTTTTCTGATTTGAATTCTAATAATAAAGTTAGGTCATACCACCAAGCACTATTCAAAAGTCATTTGAAGGCTGTAAATGTTCTTGGAGCTTTGAAGCACAGAACATCAGGGTTGAAATCAAGTGATGAATGAAGAGTTTCAGGTTTATTTAGAAGTTCACAACTCATCCTACATTTCTCAGCTCTCACATCATCTCTAACTACAACACAACCAGTTCCACTCACACACCATGAGATGAGCTGCAGCACTCAGGATCATAAGCAGTTCCTTTCCTTCTCCATACTCTTTATGTTGTCTATATCCGATGCAGAGAAGCTCGTCCATGCGTTCATGACCTCCAGACTGGACTACTGTAATGCATTACTAGGTGGATGTCCTGCATCATTAATAAACAAGCTTCAGTTTGTCCCAGAATGCGGCAGCAAGAGTTCTTACAAGATCAAGAAAATATGATCACATAACCCCGATCTTCTCATCTCTACACTGGCTTCCTGTAAAGTTTCAAATCAACTACAATCTACTGCTTCTTATCTACAAAA
>NC_060889.1:33221559-33251559 GCF_014805685.1 Silurus meridionalis | reverse complement strand
TAGTTGTGTGTAGTGTGTACTGGTGAGGGTGTGTAGATGGGTGTAGTGTGTACAGGTGAGGTGTGTAGTTGTGTGTCTTTTGTTGTGTGTACAGGAGAGGGTGTGTAGTTGTGTGTAGTGTGTACAGATGAAGGTGTGTGAGGTGTGTAGTTGTGTGTGTGTGTAGTTGTGTGTACAGGTGAGGGTGTGTGGTTGTGTGTGTGTGTGTGTGTGTGTGTGTGTGTGTGTGTGTGTGTTTACAGGTGAGGGTGTGTGTGTGTGTGTAGTGTGTACAGATGAGGGTGTGTAGTTGTGTGTGTGTGTGTGTGTGTGTGTGTTTAGTTGTGGGTGAGGTGTGTAGTTGTGTGTCAGGTGAGGATTTGTGTAGTTGTGTGTGTGTAGTTGTGTGTACAAGTGAGGGTGTGTAGTTGTGTGTGTGTGTGAAGTTGCGTGACCATGCAGTAGTGTGTTACGGTGAGGAGTGTAGTTGAGTGTGTCCAGGTGATGTTGTTTAATTGTGTTTCTGTGTGTAATGAGTACAGGTGGTGTGTACTGTGTGTACAGTCAAGAGCATGTAGTTGCATGTGTGTGTATGTGTACAGATGTGGGTGTGTTGATGTGTGTGTAATTGTGTGTCAGGTGATGTTTAATTGTGTTTGTGTGTGTGTAGTGTGTACAGGTGAGGGTGAGTGATTGTGTGTGTCTGTAGTGTGTACAGGTGAAGGTGTGTAGTTGTGTGTGTGTGTGTGTGTGTGTGTGTGTGTGTGTGTAGTTGTGTGTACAGGTGAGGGTGTGTTGCTGTGTGTGTAGTTGCGTGACCATGCAGTTGTGTGTCCAAGTGAGTGTGTTGTGTGTTTGTGTTGTTGTGCGTACAGATGAGGGTGTGCACTGTGTGTGTGGTTGTGTGTACAGGTGAGGTGTGTAGTTGTGTTCGTGTGTAGTTGTGTGTACAGGTGAGCGTGTGTAGTAATGTGTGTGTTGTGTGTGTGGTTTTGTGTCCAGGTGTGTAGTTGTGTGTAGTGTGTACAGGTGAGGTTGTGTAGTTGTGTGTCTTTTGTTGTGTGTACAGGTGAGTGTGTAGTTGTGTACAGGTGAGGTGTGTGTGTGTACAGGTGAGGTGTGTGTGTGTAGTGTGTACAGGTGAGGTTGTGTAGTTGTGTGTGTGTAATTGTGTTTACAGGTGAGGTGTGTAGTTGTGTGTGTGTGTTTAGTTGTGGGTGATGGTGTGTAGTTGTGTGTCAGGTGAGGATGTGTAGTTGTGTGTGTGTGTGTGTGTGTGTGTAGTTGTGTGTACAGGTGAGGTGTGTAGTTGTGTGTGTGTGTGTTTAGTTGTGGGTGATGGTGTGTAGTTGTGTGTCAGGTGAGGATGTGTAGTTGTGTGTGTGTGTGTGTGTGTGTGTGTGTGTGTGTGTGTGTGTGTAATTGTGTGTACAGGTGAGGTGTGTAGTTGTGTGCCAGGTGAGAGGGTGTCATTGTACCTGTAATAAGTTCGTGTGTGTCCACATTTGTGTTGTTCTTCTTAGCGATGCGCTCAATAAGCCATTTGGAGCGAGAGTACTGCTGTGTCGCTAACAACCAGCGCAGAGACTCTGGAAATAACCTAAACACACACACACACACACACACACACACACACAGACACACACAGACACACAGACACACACACGTTTAAAACAGTGCACTCAAACAAGACAGGAAACATACAAGACCCACAGACAGACAGACAGACGGACATATAGACAGGTTTGCTTACCATATGTAGGACAGCATCAGTGACAGGGGGCAGATGATAACAGCCTGAAGAATCGTCCAATCAGAGCACAGGGCAGCAAGTCCTGGCATTAGCAACTGCCCTGCTAGCACCACAAAGTTAGCAACCATCGTCATGGAGAACCGCCAGCCAGGGAGACACAACTCGATCCCTGAAAACACACACACACACACACACACACACACACGGAACACATACGCTACTGTTACTGAGCTAGCTATGAGTCTGAGTGTGAGTTCTGGCTCTGTGTCCTCATCACTGTGTATACACATAACACACACAAAACACATCACTTTTTTAAAACACACACAAACACAATTTCTCTCTCTCTCACAAACATAATTTCCACAACATTACCCACATTACACAGACACATGTCCACTACACAGTGCACATTAGCACCATGACCAGCTCTCTAGATGTTTCCCAAACCACATTGTCATTTCTACTATACACAGTGGTATGACGAGACAACGTTTCTCCAGAACCCTGGTGCTACACTAAAAAAACAACACAAGCTACAACACAATACAAAGCTACATAAAGTGTATCGAGTGCAAACAGTGCAGACAAAAACAGTACAGACAGACAGACAGACAACAGTACTGACAAAGGGACAACACACATAACACAAGACAGCGCTGACCAGTAACCCTGCTGTTTACTCTGATTATACAGTACTCTGTAAAGAGGATTATAAAGCTATAACTGAGAGTAAATATAAACAAACACAATGCCGTGCAGAAAACAGCAGCAGCAGCAGTCAAGAGACGCAAAAAACAGCATGTAAACAGTGTAAAATGGTGAAGTATAAATAATAATAAATAAATGATGGTGGAATGGATTGAGATGAGTAATGAGTGTGTGTTCAGGTTGTACAGTTCGGTAAAACACAGTTCAGCAAAAAGCAGTTACTCAGTCTGGATGTGAGGCCCGAATGCTTCGGAACCGCTTTCCTGATGGTAGGAGAGTGAAGAGTGCGTGTGAGAGGTGTGTGTGGTCGTCCACAATGCTGTGTGCTTTGCAGATGCAGCGTGTGGTGTAAATGACCATGATGGAGGGGAGAGAGACTCCGATGATCTTCTCAGCTGCCCTCACTATCCTCTGTAGGGTCTTGCGATCCAAGACGGTGCGGTGATGTGATTCGAGCTGTGCATTGATACACGTCAAGTCAAGTCAAGTTTTTTTCTATTGTGCTTTTTACAACAGACATTGTCTCAAAGCAGCTTTACAGAAATCAACAGTCAAGGTAAATGTAGTGCATTTATCTCTGATGAGCAGCCGTGGCAACTGTGGCAAGGAAAAACTCCCTTAGATGTTATGAGGAAGAAACCTTGAGAGGAACCAGACTCAAAAGGGGAACCCATCCTCATTTGGGTGACATCAAGGGTCTGCTGGGTCAGCAGAGTGAGCAGCAGTGGACTGAGCACACAGCCCTGAGGTTGGGGCTCCAGGGGGGGTGGAAGCTGGGTCTTAATGTGCCTCATGACAAGCCTCTCGAAGCATTATCACGATGGGAGTAGGTAGGAACAATGTTGCTGCTCAGGGAGATGTTGAAGATTTCTGTAAAAACATCTGCTAGCTGTTCTGCACATTCCCTGAGCACTCTGCCAGGAATGTTGTCTGGTCCAGCAGACTTCCGTGGGTTAACTCTGCATAGAGTTTTCCTCACTTCAGCTGTGGTTAGAAAGAGCACCTGGTCAGTGGGAGGAGGGATGGTCTTCCTTGCCTTCAGGTTGTTCTGTACCTCAAACCGGGCGTAGAAGTCTTTCAGCGCATCTGGGAGGGAGTGGTCACGGTCAAAAGCAGGTGATGTCGTCTTGTAGTTCGCGATCGCCTGGATGCCCTGCCACTTGCGCCGGGTGTCCCCACTGTTCTGAAAGTGGTTGTGGATTTTCTTCGGGTGTGCACATTTTCTTCGAATTTGTCCCTTGCTGTTCTTTAGGCCGTCTTGTCCCCTGTTCTGAAAGCAGTGTCTCTTTGTTTCAGCAGCAAACACTTTTGCGGTCATCCACCGCTTCTGGTTCGAGCGTGTAGTGATGGTCTTGGAGATGGTCACATCATCAACGCACCTGCTGATGTAGATGGTCACTGATGATGTGTACTCCTCCAAGTAGATGGAATCGCCATTAGTTGCAGCCTCTCTAAACATGTCCCAGTCAGTGCACTCAAAGCAGTCCTAAAGAGCAGAAGTGACCCCTGCTGTGACCCCTGAAGTGATCACCTGTTTTAGAACCAGTTTAGAGCATCTGACGAGCGATCTGTATGCTGGAATGTTCTGAGTAGCCGAGATGGGGGCGGGGCTCCGCACAATGAGGGCGGGCTTTCGCACGATAGGGGGCGGGGCTCCGCACAATATGCCCCGGGGATGTTTGTGTAAACAAGTTCCAGTGTTCGCTCCTCTCGTTGCAAAGTCCAAATGCTGATGGAGTTTAGGAAGCACAGTCCTGAGATTCACATGGTTGAAATCTTTGGCGACAATAAACAATCCCTCGGGGTGAGCATTCTGCAGGTCGCTAATAGCGCCGTAGAGTTCACTTAGTGCCTCCTTAGCATTAGCGCTGGGGGCAATGTTCACTCCAACAATTAAAACAATGGTGAATTCCTGTGGTAAATAAAATGGTCTGCATCTTACAGACATGAACTCCACTAGTGATGAGCAGTAGCGTGAGACAAGCACGGAGTTCTTGCACCATTCCGTGTTGATATAAACACACACGCCACCACCGCGAGTCTTACCACACAGAGCTGCCTTTCGGGCAACACGAAACGCGTTTAGCCCGTCTAGCTGGATGGCGGCTTCCTGAACTCTGTCACTGAGCCACGGCCATTTAGCCTAGCACGGACACCCGTCCGCTTGTTGCGCTTCCGCTTCCTTGAGCAGCACTTCCAACGTCCCCTCTCCCAGCCACCAACATCAGGTGACCCCGAGGGCTGGGGGCCTGGTCTTTGTGGCCGAGGTCACAGCAAGCCGAGGTCGCCGAAGGTTATTAATTACATCATCATGCAGATTAGTGGTTGCATGATTCTTGTACCGTAACAGCGTCTGGTGGTCGTACACATGAACACAGCTGTCTCTGGTGTACATGTATTGTAAAAAGTCTGGCAAAATACGGTAAAAGCACCATTTTTGGATCCGGAGAGGCCGCTGCGAGCTACTGCCTCGCCGCTATTTTGGAAACTCAAGGTTACACAGGCCACATGGGGAAGTGCGTTAGTGTGGGTTGTGTCTCATTACTTACTCAGGACGTAGAGGGAGAGTGTGATCCCAGCAAGCCAGAAACCCTCGAAGAAGCGTAGTGTGCTGAACATGGTGACGTTAATGGAGAAGGCCACAGACAGACCAAACACCAGCGTGAAGAACACCGAGACCACCAACACCGCATGACGTCCAAACCTGAGCACAGAAAGTCATTCAGAGAGGCTGTCAGGTCTCACACACACTACTTTATACATGTTCAAATGTTTGTGAAAATCTGTAGCTAGTGATTATATTTATACTGAACACAACACTTGTTTTTGCCCCCATTTTTCATGAGGTTTTCTATGTACACAAAAGGTTGATGTAACATGCTAGGGATTTAGGACAATTTGTATGATATTTCATTGTGTGCATTTTATTTTCAAACACATTTAATGAAAAATGGCTTTATTGTTATACTGTAAGTATATATTGTGTCTTTATGAGGTATCTAAAATAGCCAATGAGGATTTTCTCCCTGTATGAGGGACAGACTGTTTGTCTAATCAGGTTTTGGTGGTGGACTGAATTGGAGGAACGCGGGAACGACCAAAGTGATCGTCACCTAACAGCGAAGCGGGAGAGTTCAGGACCCGGCCGATAAGCGAAACCACAGGTGTTAACTGGCTGACTCTGGTGCGCCAGTGGAGTTGCGATCGCCTACAACTCTTTTTCTTCAGGGATGACCCTGCAGCAGGGAGGAATAACGCCGGAGAAATCCCTGTTTTACTGAGTGAGAATCATTTGGTTTTGTGAGTAACTTGATGAAATCTGAAATCACCTGCTTTGTTGCTGAATGGATGCCTTATAAAACGTGCACCAGTGCTAAGGGCCCCAACTAATTACATACCTGGTTGTTTCTATTTTTGTGTTCATATTGTTTACTTTGAACTGACTAATCGGTTGTTGGGTTTAAGAGTCATTGACTGTCTGATTCAGTTCACTGCCACGTCTACCTTCGAATCGTTCAAAGGAACTGAACAGGCTGATTTATTCCGATGCTGATATACAGAAATCCCTGTCTGAGTCGGAGTCTAATTGTTGTTGTCTAATAACATCCACCATTCTGGATGTTTACTTGTTTTGACAAGGGTCATTGTGGTTTACAATAGACATAAGGAGATATTCATAGGGGAACTATTATAATTTTTTGGGGGGGGTTCAAAGTTCAGAAGTACAATTTAGCATTCTTTAATTTACTGATTATTTTGTTTTACTGCAGATTGGCTCAGAATAATAAATATCTTTTTTGTTGATAATTCAGGATAAATGTTTAGGGATTTATTAAGAATGCACTGATAACCTGTACCCATTACATTTTGGAGTCACCGGCATACATATTTCCACTGTTCTTAAATTGTAGTTCAGGAAAAGAAAGCATAGGTGAAAGTCCAGCATAATTCTCAGTCTATCAGCTGGGACTACAGGCTCCTGTGTGCCCCCAGAACCATAGGAGGGTTACACCTATTTCTCTCAAATATTGTTCACAAATCTGTCTAAATGTGTGTTAGTGAGCACTTCTCCTTTACCCAGAGAATCATCACCTCACAGGTGTGGCAGATCAGGATGCTGATTAGACGAATGATTACTACACAGGTGTGCTTTAGGCTGCTACAATAAAAGGTCACTCTAAAATGTACAGTTTTCACACAGCACAATGCCACAGATGTTGCAGGTGTTGAGGGAACGTGCGATCGGCATGCTGACTGCAGGAACGTCCACCAGAGCCGTTTCCTGTCAATTGAATGTTCATGTCGCTACCAAAAGCCGTCTCCAAAGGCGTTTCAGAGTATTTGGCAGTACATCCAACCGGCCTCACAACCACAGACCACGTGTAACCACACCAGCCCAGGACCTCCACATCCAGCATTGTCTGAGACCAGACACCCAGACAGCTGCTGCAACAATCGCTTTACATAAACAAAGAATTTCTGCTCGAACTGTCAGAAGCATCTCAGGGAAGCTCATCTGCAGGCTCTTGCAAAAACCAAAGTGTTGCGTTTATAATTTTGTTCAGTGTAGATAATCTAATCCTGTGGTTGCAGCTCGCTATGGGCAGATTAATAAGATCTAAGTATAGCATTAGCTCGTTTTCCTGAACGCAATGGAGAAGAAGCTCTAACGGTCGAGCTGAGCAACCAAAAGCCTGAGAGCTCTGTGATGGGCGGAGTGATTGGCAGAGGGGGCGTGGTCTCAGTCAGCTGACAGCTATAATAGTCTTCAGTGCAGAAAATGTCTAGGCTAGAGACCTGTCCCGTTCTCAAAAACCTGCAGGTCAAATGTACATAAGTAGTTTAATTTTCAATGCACTGACTGCTTCTTCCTGCTACTCTTTTGTTTGTTTGTTTGTTTCACCTGCTTCCCTTTTAAATACGAATGAAAATGAACCAGAAAATTAACAAAGGTTTCGTTTTATTTGAGTTTGACTTTTGTGTAAATGATGAACATGGATATGAACAAGGAACTTTTTAGAACATCAACTGAAACAATCTCTTGTAAAAACAGACCAAGGTTTGATTCTCCTGTCCTGCACTTCAGACGATGTTCCTCGGTGTGCTCTGGCAGTTTACTGCACATGAACCACGTGAGAGTTTGATTCCGATTTGAGTCTTTTCTTATTTTTTTATATTTTAAATACTGCAACCCGCACACACAAGTATTTTACCGCCCGCACCTGCCTCACCAATTAACTCTCGCCCTGCACCGCACGTGTTTGCGTCGAGTCCCGAGGGAACGCAGGTCTCTAGTCTAGACCTCGGTTTTAGCAGGACATTTCCCATAATCCCTCAGTGTGGTCATATGACCAGACACTCACCAATCAGCCAGCACTCCAAGAACCAGATACCCGAATATGGAACCAACCAGCAGGGAGAACTTAGCGATGTGTACCTTCCAAGCAGAGTCACACACCAGATTCCACTAAAGAGAGAGAGAATGAACACACACACACACACACACACACACACACACACACACACACACACATTAGTTCATGTTGTTATTTATCTTATAGCAGCTATAAACAGAAAAAACTGAAAGAAAGAGAGAGAGAGAGAGAGAGAGAGAGAGAGAGAGGAGAGAGAGAGAGGGAAGGGAGAGAAGGAGGAGAGAGAGAGAGAGAGAGAGAGAGAGAGAGAGAGAGAGAGGAGGAGAGAAGGACGGAGAGAGAGAGAGAAAGTGGGAGGAGAGAGTGGGAGGGAGGGTGGGAGGGAGAGAGTGACAGGGAGGGAGAGAGAGAGTGAGAGAGAGAGAGGGAGGGAGAGAAAGTTCAGTTAGCACGTGCTATAAACAGCTGTTTGTGCTGAACTGAGAGCAGCATCACTTCCTGGTTCGTCACTGCATGTGCTGCTTTGACCAGTAAGAGTTTATAAAGAATAATAAAACTAAGACTCACACGTGGTGAATAAAATCCTCCCATATATCGTTAGAATCCTGCACTTATTGTCTACATTGTCCATCAGTCATTTTGTTTCCATAATGTTACTGTCTGGAAATAAAAGGTTTGAAATTATGAGAGGTGATGCAGAACAGATACCTGCCTATAGTGGAGACTCAAGGCCGAGATTCTGCCACTTTAGGTTTTTTTTTTTTTGTGTGTGTGTGGGGGGGGGGGTTTGATTTTACAAGCCATATTTGTTTTTTTTTACCATGAAGATGTTTTTTTATGCGAAAGTTATTCCGAAACATATACAAACAAAACACCAACCGAGGTACTTTGAGGTAAACAAAAGAATAAACATCTAAATCACAACACTATTGTTTGTTTGGAGCAGAAATGCTTTATGGCATGTTGTTCACTGGACCCTTATCTTTCCTAATAAAGCGGGATTCACAGCAGTGGATGTGTTTGTGACTCGTTATTACAATAATAATGTAAGAAGTGCAGTTTTGATGCATGTTGTTGTTGTGTACTGCTCACACACATTCAGTAAATACATTCATTATACGTTTTCATTAAAAACTGTGATCTGAAATCGCTGCTTGAGACTCAGAGCTTTAGAATGATGTATAGGGAGTCATGTTCCTCTTCTCCTTTTTATTTCATTTATTGCTAAACATTAACACCTGAGAACACCAGGATATCGGTCACGCTGACGCGGCGCTGAAGGCTAAAAGGTTAAAACATTTACATCAGTCTGGGATTCCACCATTACAGCCAGGTCACCTGCATCTGCTGACAGGTGAAGTAAATGTCTGATTGATTGCTGAGTGTACAGCATTCCTGACAGTGAACAGCCTCGTCTGATTCCTCTGTACACTCTAAAAGGGGCACATAAACCACCATTAACCTTCAGACACTGAAGATCGTGGCTTTGAAACCAGGGTTGAACCCAAAGCTTTCTGGCACCTTCCACAAGTATTCATGCTCCACCCGGGCAAAAGCCTTTTCCTGGTCTAGGAGAATCCGACCCGTCTTTACGCCCAATAGCCAGGAGACGTCCAAAATGTCACAAATTAAGTAAACGTTATTAAATATCGGCGTGTCAGACACACAGCACGTCTGGTCATGGTGAATGATCTGCTGCATCACCTTCGTCAGTCTCGACAGCAGCTTGCAGTCAGTGCACAGTAGTGACACTGGGCACCAGTTCTTAAGGTGGGTCAGGTCTCCTACAGCTGGATGGGAGCGACCACCCTTTACACTGGCCTGTAGGACCTCCAGCATGTCCTGCCCTGTTGCCCAGAACATTTTGAAGAACTTAACAGGGAGACCATCTATACCTGGCACCCGCCTATTCATCATGCCCTGGAGAGCCTCCTGAAGCTCAGCCAGTGACAGCTCCCTGTCCCACTCCTTGGCCACTGACTCTGTGAGCCTAGGCAGGTCTATGAAGAAGACCTCTTTTGACCTCTTGCTGCTATACAGTTTTGAGTAGAAGCTGTCTGTCTGCTGGCGAATTTCAGAAGGCTCTGACACGAGCTCCCCTGATTCTGTTTGCCTGGCAAGCATGAATTTTTTTTGTCTATACTTTTGTTACTTGGAAGGAGCATCTATCTCAGTGACGCTTTTAAAGCATGAGCAGAACAGCGCCCCCTGTACTGCAGTGTCCAGTACAGTTTATTTTTGAGGGCTTCAATATGCCCTCGATTTCCTGTGGCCTCCAAACTGTCTCTATCTCCAGAGCTTTTAGAGATTTGGCAATGTCTCTTGTGACATCAGGAGTTTACTGTTGAATAAAACTCCTGCTGTAGGGAGTTAAAAGCTCCTTCTCACATTTAAAACAATTCAACAAAAAATAAAAGACTCTAAAATGAGCATCTTCTAAAACTGCAGTGTTACATTTACGTCATTTTGGCAGACGCCCTTATCCAAAGCGACTTACAACTGAGCAGGGGAGGGTTTTTTTTAGCGCTTTTGCTCAAGGGCCCAGCAGTGGCAGCTTAGTGGTGGTGGGATTTGAACCTGTGATCTTCTGATCCAAAGCCCAATGCCTTAACCACTGAGCTCCCACCTCCCACCTGTTAAAATGCAGTAGCTGCTCTTAGGTTTTATATTCTTTTTACTGATGGTAGACTGAACCATGCAGTGATCTGAGATGCCTACAGGAAAAATAAAACACTTTGTAAAATAAGTCAGTTGATGCTTAAAACAATTAAATTGATTTTATCTCATGAGGGAGAGCGTGTTGTCTCTGCAGTGAGCTCACGTGTACTGTCTCTGTTTCTCATTAAAATTTCTCCATATGTCACAGAGATTGTGGGTCTCCACCAACTCCCACAGACGCTTACAGGAAGCTCGACAGAGAGAGAGAGAGAGAGAGAGAGAGAGAAGAGGGGTGACAGGGAGAGAGAAGAGGGGTGACAGAGAGAGAGAGAGAAGAGAGAGGGAGAAGAGGGGTGACAGCGAGAGAGAGAAGAGAGAGAGAAGAGAGAGAAGAGGGGTGACAGAGAGAGAGAGAGAGAGAGAGAGAGAGGAAGAGAGAAGAGGGGTGACAGAGAGAGAGAGAGAGAGAGAGAGAGAGAGAGAGAGAGAGAGAGAGAGAGAGAGGGGTGACAGGAGAGAGAGAGAGAGAGAGAGAGAGAGAGAGAGAGAGAGAGAGAGAGAGAGAGAGGGGTGTGAGAGAGAGAGAGGAGAGAGAGAGAGAGAGAGAGAGAGGGGTGTGAGAGAGAGAGAGAGAGAGAGAGAGAGAGAGAGAGGAGAGAGAGAGAGAGAAGAGAGAGAAGAGGGGTGTGAGAGAGAGAGAGAGAGAGGAGAGAGAAGAGAGAGAGAGAGGTGAGAGAGAGAGAGAAGAGGGGCGTGAGAGAGAGAGAGAAGAGAGAGAAGAGGTGTGAGAGAGAGAGAGAGAGAGAGGGGTGTGAGAGAGAGAGAGAGAGAGGAGAGAGAGAGAGAGCGAGAGAGAGAGAGAGAGAGAAGAGGGGTGTGAGAGAGAGAGAGAGAGAGAGAGAGAGAGGAGAGAGAGAGAGAGAGAGAGAGGGGTGTGAGAGAGAGAGAGAGAGAGAGAGAGAGAGAGAGAGGAGAGAGAGAGAGAGAGGGGTGTGAGAGAGAGAGAGAGAGGGGTGTGAGAGAGAGAGCGAGAGAGAGAGAGGAGAGAGAGAGAGAGAGAGAGAGAGGGGTGTGAGAGAGAGAGAGAGCGAGAGAGAAGAGGGGTGTGAGAGAGAGAGATTTTTTGACTTTTAAAAAGACCTTTATTACCAGTTCAGGACATACAACAGCAACTGGTAAAAAGGTTCAATTTAAGTCAATGCAGAAAAAAATAAAAATAGATTAAAAAAAAGTCATTCATGTAAAAAAAATTCTAAAATGTATAAGATGTGTTTAAGACATGCTCAGTGCAAAATGCAGTTCATCATTTAAAACCAAACAGAGTGCATCTTTATTGCACCAGATTCTCTCCAACATCACCAACTTTACCGTCTTTCTGTAAAAGTGAAAGTCCACTAGAATCCTGGACTTCATCATTGCTGCTGCCACCAATTTTGCATCAGTGCTGCCTCTACGTTCTATTTTATTTCTGCGGCTGATGTAAATGCCCATCATCGCCTGGCCCACGACAAAGTTTAAAAGTTGACACTCCGCTTGCCTTCTCTAAGTGTACTTCACTCCCAGGATAAAAGTTTGGACCGAGAAGGATCTGTTAAAAGCACTAAAAACAGTCCGTAAAAGAGTAAAAAGTGGATTCAGTCTGGGACACTGAGTAAAAGCATGAAATATCGTCTCTCTTTGGAGACAGAAGGGACACTCGTGACTCGACTCTGGACACAGAACCGAGACAAAGGCATTAACAGCAATGATTCCGTGCAGGATTCTCCACTGTATGTCTCCAGTTCTTTTCGTTAATGGTGGCTTGTAGAGTGTTCTCCACTGTGGTCGCTCTTCCTCCCCCAGCCCGAGGACAGAGCGCCACCGTGTGTCAACTCTACCATTAATACTTTTCTTGTTAAAAACCATAACACAAGCTCTATAAAACAATTTCCCAGAGACCATGTAGAAGTCCATACCTGTGACATTCTTACAGTCTAAAAAGTGACCAGTACTTCTCTCTAAGTCTGGAGACAGAGAAAGCTCAGGAAAAGGGTCCTCCTCATTCAGCTGTTCAGAGGCTCCACAGTACTTCACTAACATTCGTAGCTCCATTGGTGAAAGAGCAGAGTTCCACCCCTGGAGTAGTCGTGCCACGATCCGTACTGATCTCAATCCCAGCCGGGCAGCCACTCCACTGGCGTCCTTGAAATCTGGTCCAGCCAGGTCCACCAGGCGTCTCAGCGTGATAAGACCAGATGCCAGCAGAGTCTGGGTAAGGGCACGGCCTGCAGTGTCCAGACGGGCTCCATAGATAAGGGGCTCCTGAAGTAGCCAGTGTAGTGAGTCCATGCCCGTGGCTCTCTCTGTCTTAAAAAGTCTCCACACATAAAAAAGATTGCGATAAAAAACAGGTAGTCCCAAAGTGTCTAGTCTTCGAGGGTTTAAAAAAAACAAAGGTCTGTCAAGCCCTAGATTTCGAAAAGACCTTAAAATAGTACTGGCCACACATTTCCAACTTAAAGACATTATACCGCTTAAAAATCTCTGTAAAAACTGTAAACGAAAAGCAGCGGTTCTGCTCTGCAGGTGCACTACGCCCTGCCCACCTCCATCTTTAGGTAGGTACAAGACACCTTGGGGCACCCAGTGTAGCTTGTCGCAGAAAAAACCCAAAAACATCGACTGAATCCTTGATAAAAGCGTCACAGGTGGGTCTATACATGTCAATTAGTGCCACAGGGAGGACGCTGCCAGGTTGTTTATAATCAGCACGCGTCCTCTTTGGTAATAGCCTCCTCCATTTATCCAAGCGACCTTTTATTTTTGAGACTGTCCCTTCCCAGCTCTTATGCATGAAGGCCCCTCCTCCCAGGTAAACTCCCAGATATTCAAAACCCCGAGACCCCCCGGGAGTTCGGGCACGCTAGATGACCAACGCCCGACCAGAAGGGCCACGCTCTTCCCCCAGTTAATCTTGGCCAAGGAAATTGTGCCATAGTCCCTGGAGATTTTATTCAGTGCGTCAATGTCGGTCTGTTGGTCAATAAAACTACTATGTTGTCAGCATACGCAGACAAACGGAGAGTGGTCCCACAACCAGGAAAAGAGAAACCTTTTAGGTCACTTCTCAGCCTGTTCAAAAACGGTTCTATGGCTAGGGCGTAGAGTATTCCTGACAGAGAGCAACCTTGTCTCACACCCCTGTACACTTTAAAAGGAGCACATAAGCCACCATTAACTTTCAGTACACTTTCAATGTCACAATACAAAACTCTTATTTTATTTATAAAATCAGAGCTAAAACCAAAAGCTTCAAGAGTTTTCCATAAAAAATCATGTTCCACCCTGTCAAACGCCTTCTCCTGGTCTATGGAGATCAGACCCATTTTCTGCCCGAACAATTCCGATGCACTAATAAGATCCATAACCAGCGAGATGTTGTCAAATATCGACCTCCCAGGTACACAGTAAACCTGATCAGAATGAATAACTTCCTCCAGAACGCTTCCCAGTCTGGTAGCTAAAACCTTAGAGAGCAGTTTGTAGTCGCTGCACAATAGGGACACAGGTCTCCAGTTTTGTACGTACGTTAAGTCTCCTTTTTTCGGGAGTAGCATGAGGACTGCCCTCCTGCAACTCAGTGGAAGCAAACCTTCAGTTAAGCTGCTGTTAAGTACTTCCAGCAAGTCCTCCCCACAACGGCCCAGAATCACTTGTAGAACTCTGCTGGAAGCCCATCAATACCCGGTGCTCTTCCACTCTCTGTACCATGTAAGGCGTTAAGAAGCTCCTCTGAAGTTATCGCCCCACTGAGTGCTGCATCGAGGTGTTCAGGGACTTTGGGCAGCCCTCCCAGGAAGACCTGCTCTGTGACCTGGTCCACTACGAGCTCACTGGTGTAAAGCTGTTCATAAAAACTAACTGTTCTCCTGCGTACTTTGGTGGGACTTGATAGAACGTCCCCAGTTTCGGAACGCAGGTTGTGGATAAAACGTTTTTGGCCGTTTTTCTTCTCGTGGTTAAAAAAGAACGTAGACGGCGCATCCATCTGGTCCGCGTTCTGGAAGCGTGATCTTATCAGCGCACCTTGTACTTTTAACCCTAGGAGGTCAGATAGCTTCTTCTTCTTAGCTGAAAGGGTCTGAACACGGTCCTGATCTCCTGCAGGCTGTAAAAGGGAGTGGAGTTCTAAAATGTCATGTTCTAATTGCTGTATTGACTGAGCCAACTCTCTTGTGACATTAGCAGTGTACTGTAGACATAACTGTTTGGTGTGAACTTTGCCCAGGTCCCACCACTGCTGCAAGGAGGTAAAGTGTTTCTTATCCTCTCTAAAAAAAGGTAAAAATATCCGTAAAATGATTATCGTGTAAAAGAGCCGTATTAAAATGCCAGTATGCACTTCTTGGTTTAATAGAATTTAAAACTGCTACACAAGAAACCAAGCTGTGGTCTGAGAGACCAACAGGGCTGATAACACAGCTCTTTAAAATGTTTAAATGATGCTTAAAAACGTAAAACCTGTCCAACCTCGCCAGTGACATAAAATTGTTGCGGTAAAATAAAAACGTGTTTTTCGAACTGGGCCCTGACTTTTACCAGTCTGCCCTTCACCATCTCCTCTGTATCGTACGTAACTGGTGTAAAATTCTTAGAGAATAAAATAGCCACGCCCCCACTGGTGGAGGTGTAGTGGCTCAGGCAGGAAAGACCAGGCGATTCCTGTGTCCAGTCAGGGAGATTTTCACTGTCACTGTGGTTCTCTTGTAAAAACACACATCTATCTTCTTCTGCCTCGCTACTTTAAATATCTCCGCTCTCTTCCTGCTATCTCTCGCCCCATTAACATTTAGAGATGAGATGTGTACGTCCTCCATGACAAACCAGAAGAGGGTTAATAACAGCAGAGTGTGCAGCCACTGAGGACTGAGAAACTAAACCGCTTCACCTCCATTATCACACAAGTTAGTGAGTTTCATCAGCCAAAAAACTTCCTTATCCTCAAACAACCTTCACTCATGAACCGTTTAATAGCTTCATATAAGCGCTTTAAATCAGGGAAGTGATCACTGATGTTCACCAGACGCATGTTTTTAGTGACTTTAGGTTAGTGTTTAATTCCAGTGACAGTATAATCTTTATTAAGAGTATTACTCACAGCAGGGTTGGGAACACTGGACTCAGGCACAACCACATCACTCTCTGTGTCACTTTCACTTTCTATGGCTTCCTGGTCTGCCTTTTTCACCTTCTTTAAAGCAGCTTTTTTCCCCCTCTCTTTTCTCTTTCCGGGGGTTTTGAAGGCGACATTTTCAGTTTCCATCATTACAGAGTCAGTAATCTCAGATATTATTCACGTGAGACTCAAAGGAAAGACTCGGGTCAATAATCACACCAAGGTGTTTGACTGCTGTACACACTGAGACAAGTAAAGAGACAAAACCCTGATCAGAGGCCAATAACAGTCATTTACCACCTTAACTAGCGCCGTCTCTGTGCTATGATGAAGCTGAAATCCTGACTGATGGAGATAAATCGGAGATTTGATATTGGACTGTAGTTGGACAGCTGACAGGGTGAAGGTCAGGTTTCTTAATTAGGGGGTTGATACTGCAGTTTGAAGGATTTAGGTACAAAACCAGTGCTAATGGAAGAGTTTATTATTTTAAAACAGGTTCAATTCCCTCTGGAATGATCTGTTTGAGGAAACTTGTAGGTGAGGGATGGAGAATGCAGGTTGATGATTTTGATGAGGAAATAAATGAAATGAAGTTGTTCTCTTGAATAGGGGTAAAACCTTGTAATTGATGGTCTGTTATAATGACACTGCTGTCTACAGGGTTACTTATAAAATAGTCTGGATTTATTTTAATAAAATTTTTTTTGTCTGATGTTTTTAACTTTATTATAAAAGAAGTTGATGAAATCATTACTACCTAGGGAGAGAACCATCTCGACAGCTATGGCACCCATCAGCTTCCACATGCGAGTGCAGAATTAATATAAACAATCCTCATGTTTTATATCTCACACATAGTTAAATCTACATATTTTATCTAATATCTCTCTCTAACAATATAAATACGCTAATTATTTTACAAGGCTTTGCTTATCCCACCTTTTGTTTTCTGGTAAGTTTATACCTATTCTTAGTCCACCCATTTCCAGGAGGCCTCATTCACCTCCATACGATTCTAAAAACATGTCCAAAAATATCTCTTGATAGTGATGTTTTCTTTAAAAAATAACATAATGCAGCAGATCATCCACCGCAATATTCACACCTTTTCTTAAATTCTCGTCTGGGTTTTTTTTTCCTGTCTGCAGATCATCCTTTTTTTGTGTAGACGTGGTATAGAAACGTGTTCGGTATTTTTTAGTTTTATAAACCAGGACTTTAGTTTGAACACACCAGCACTTTTCTCCAAATGCTTTTCCTATTTTTTTATAGCTCTCGTCTTTTACTTTGTTGGTCTAGTTTTTCTTAAACTCTTCTTGAAGTATATTTTTTCTTAAGCTCATGCTCTTATAGAAACATCTTACTTCCTGTGTGTTTTGGACATCGGATCTCTTATACTGTACAATTTCTTGCAACTATTCTCCTACGTTCTTTATTATCTGACGATGTGTTGTGCCTATGACCCTATTACTCTCCTCATTTTTATATTTTTATATCTGATTTTTCCATTTGAGTTTCTACTTGTGCTTTGATTATATATATGCTGTTTGAGTTATAGTTAATGCCTGTTGCCTGCATGCTGCCTGATTATTTTACTGTTTTATTAAAACTGCTGTTTTTTCCGTATCTGCTCACTGGCCTTTATAACATGTATTAGATTTTGATCATGTAATGTATGATAAACTTTATATATGATAAACTTTACTCTAAAGCATGATTATTGATTTTGTGAACTCTCTCTAGACACTGAGTTCTCTGTGAAGCTGAGTATTATACTATATTAATGCTGAGTAATGGTTATATGTATTAAGCTTGGATTGACACGAATATAAGTGATATTTGTTATCTGAAGCATATTACTAAATAATATTATATATTACTAGATTCTACTACTGATAGCTGAAGCTAAACTACCCTACATGACATGGGTGAACTTTATGCACTGTATTATGCACAATGAGTCCAGACGTCATGTGGTCTCTCTGTTTTCTCCACGTAGCCGAGGAGTTTAAGCACATAGGTAGCAGATCAATATCTTGTCTGACATTTTCTAATATGTTCCATACATGACTTCTGACTTCTGACTGAATTCTGCACAGTGTATGATGCACCTGCACATGCTTCTTCTCCGGCTGATTTTCTTCACACTGTACACAATGCACCTGCACTCCCCAATAATCCGACCTTACTATTACTATTAAACCCACCTTTCTACTGTTATTGCTGTTATTATTATTTTATATGATTATATTTCTATTTATTTTTAGTATATGGAAGGAAAGTCAGTAGGAGTAAGACAGAGTACATGTGTGTGAATGAGAGGGAGGGCAGTGGAGGGGTGCGGTTGCAGGAAGAAGAGGTGGAGAAGGTGGAGGAGTTCAGGTTCCTGGGGTCTACAGTGCAGAGTAATGGAGAGTGTGTTAGAGAAGTGAAGAAAAGAGTGCAGGCAGGGTGGAGTGGGTGGAGAAGAGTGATAGCAGGAGTGATTTGTGATAGAAGAGTATCTGTGAGAGTGAAAGGGAAAGTTTATAGGACTGTGGTGAGACCTGAGATGTTGTATGGTTTAGAGACAGTGGCATTGAGTAAAAGACAGGAGGTGGAGCTGGAGGTAGCAGAGCTGAAGATGTTGAGATGTTCATTGGGAGTGATGAGGATGGACAGGATTAGAAATGAGTTTATTAGAGGGACAGCGCATGTAGGACGTTTTAGAGACAAGGTGAGGGAGGTGAGATTGAGATGGTTTGGACATGTGCAGAGGATGATCCGCTGTGGTGACCCCTAATGGGAGCAGCCGATAGATGAGGATGATTATAGATTATATACTATTAATATACTGTATTATCATTATTTCTGAAAGTTTGGTGGTGCTTGAGTAATAATGGGAAGAAACTATGCTCTGTGTGGAGTTAAATGGACAAAACGAAGCAGAATTACTCGAGGAGGAATTGTCTCAGCACTAATTTGAGGGCATTTGTTAATGCACAGCTCTATGATCCCACCACAGCTTCTCTATGGGTTTGAAGTCAACAAATGGCAGAAGCAATGGGAGAGGGGAAAAGAGAGGGGGATGGAGAGAGGGGAGGAATAGAGAGAGAGAGAGAGAGGGGGGTAGTGTGAGGTGTAATTCAGTCTAATCTCAGGAACAGGTGATGAACTTTCCCCTGGAACAGAACTGCTGTGGTAAAGAACACACACACTTATTACACACATACGTTCTCAGTATTGATGTCACCTGGTAACCAGAAAGTGTGTGTGTGTGTGTGTGTGTGTGTGTGTGTGTGTGTGTGTGTGTGTGTGTGTGTGTGTGCGCACGTGCAGAACCGGTCTGTCCTGAATGTGTGTGTGTGTGTGTGTGTGTGTGTGTGTGTGTGTGTGTGAGTGTGTGTGTGAGAGAGAAAGAAGTAGCAGCAAACACAAGCAGAACAACTGATGCCCAAACACACACACACACTTTAAGAATCTCTGTATCATGTGATTGAGTCATGTGACTTCAGCTTAAAGCCCAAACACACACACACACACACACACACACACACTCAAATAACAAGTCAGCATCTGTGTATGTATATGTGTGTGTGTGTGTGTGTGTGTGTGTGTGTGTGTGTGTGTGCAGAATCGGTTCCTCACTAATAAAGTTACCATATAAAATGAAAACTAGAAGTGTATTTACATTTATATTCTTGTAGTCATTCTGCTTAAACACACACATTCAGTAACACAATACAATACTAAAACACACCCGTGTAAGTGTGTGTGTGTAAAAGAGAGAGCACGTGTGTTATTTATGAGGAGGGGGATGGAAGGATGCGGGGGTTTAACCCATTTATTTCTGTAGCCTTTACACACACACACACACACACACACACACACACACACACACACACACACACACACACACACACACACACACACACACAAAACACACTGCACTACACTCACACACACACAAGTTTCATCTCACAACACACCTATACTTGCAACACGTTTAAAACACACTGTACCATATTCGCAATATACTGCACTACATTTGCAACATGCACACAACACACTGCACTACACTCGCTACACACTCACAACACACTCACAGCACACTGCACTACACTTGCTACACACTCACAACAGACTCACAGCACACTGCACTACACTGCTACAAACTCACAACACACTCACAGCACTGCACTACACTCACACTCACACACACACTCACAGCACACTGCACTACACACTCACAACACACTCACAGCACACTGCACTCACACACTGCACTACACTCACACACTGCACTACACACTCACAGCACACTGCACCACACTGCTACACACTCACAACACACTCACAGCACACTGCACTACACTGCTACACTCACAACACACTCACAGCACACTGCACACACTCACAACACACTCACACACACACTCACAGCACACTGCACTACACTCACACACACTCACAACACACTCACAGCACACTGCACTACACTCGCTACACACTCACAACACACTCACAGCACACTGCACTACACTCGCTACACACTCACAACACACTCACAGCACACTGCACACACACTCACAGCACACTGCACTACACTGCTACACTCACACACTCACAACACACTCACAGCACTGCACTACACACTCACAGCACACTGCTACACACTCACACTGCACTACACTCACACACTGCACACTGCACTACACTCGCTACACACTCACAACACACTCACAGCACACTGCACTACACTTGCTACACACACAACAGACTCACAGCACACTGCACTGCACACTGCACTACACACTCACACACACACACTGCACACACTGCACACACACACACTGCACTGCACTACACTGCTACACACTCACAGCACACTGCACTGCACTACACACTCACACACACACTGCACTACACTCGCTACACACTCACAACACACTCACAGCACACTGCACTACACTCGCTACACACTCACAACACACTCACAGCACACTGCACTACACTCACACACTGCACACACACTCACAACACACTCACAGCACACTGCTACACTCACACACTGCACACACACTCACACACACACTGCACTACACTGCACTACACTCGCCACACTCACAACACACTGCACTACACTGCTACACACTCACAGCACACTGCACTGCACTACACTCACACACACTCACAGCACACTGCACACACTCACAACACACTGCACTACACTCGCTACACACTCACAGCACACTGCACTACACTCGCTACACACT
Organism: Silurus meridionalis; assembly: GCF_014805685.1. NCBI lineage: Eukaryota > Metazoa > Chordata > Actinopteri > Siluriformes > Siluridae > Silurus > Silurus meridionalis. Next base: position 33,230,670 of record NC_060889.1, on the reverse strand, counting down.
CACAATACACTGCTCTGTACTCACAACACAAACACACACACACAAAACACACTGCACTATACTCGCAATACACTCACAGCACACTGCACTACATTGGTGTGTGTATCCTGCAGGTTAGTGTATCTTTATCTGTATAGTATCTGTTAGTGTGTGTAGCTGTGTGCGAGTGTATATCTGTGTAACAGTTTCTGTATCTGTTTGTTAGTGTGTCAGTGTGTGTCTGTGTGTATCTATGTTTGTGTGTATCTGTGTGTCAGTGTGTTTTAGTTTGTGCATCTGTTTGTTAGTGTGTTAGAGTATCTGTGTTTGTGTGTGTCAGTCTGTGTAGCTGTGTCAGTATGTGTATCTATTTGTCAGTGTGTGTCAGTGTGTGTATCGTGTGTCTGCGTGTGCCAGTGTGTGTTAGTGTGTCATTGTGTGTATCTGTGCGTTAGTGTGTCAGTGTTGTATCTGTAGATGTTTGTATCTGTGTGTATCTGTGTGTCAGTTTCTGTATCTGTTTGTTAGTGTGTCAGTGTGTGTTAGTATTTGTCTGTGTATCTGTGTTAGTGTGTGTATCTGTGTGTCAGTTTGTGTATCTGTTTTAGTGTGTCAGTGTGTGTTAGTGTGTGTCTGTGTATCTATGGTTGTGTGTCAGTTTGTGTAGCTGTGTGTCAGTGTATCTGTTTGTCAGTGTGTGTATCTATGTGTTTGTTTGTGCCAGTGTTTTATTGTGTCATTGTGTGTTTATGTGTGATTTTATGTTAGTGTGTTTATCAGTGTGTTAGTGTGAGTCATTGCCTGTAAATGTGTGTCAGTGTGTATCTGTGTGTTAGTGTGTGCCAGTGTGTTATTGTCATTGTGTGCATCTGTGTGTCAGTGTGTGTCTGTGTGTTAGTGTGTGTTTATCTGTTTGATAGTGTGTGTATCCTGTATGTTTGTGTGTCAGTGTATCTGTGTTAGTTTGTGTATCTGTGGGTGAGTGTGTGCCAGTGTGTGTCTGTGTGGTAGCGTAAGTATCTTTGTGTCAGTTTGTGTATCTGTTTGTTAGTGTGCCAGTGTGTGTCTGTGTGTTGGCATGAGTATCTGTGTGTCAGTTTGTGTATCTGTTTGTTAGTGTGCCAGTGTGTGTCAGTGTGAGTATCTATGTGTCAGGTTCAGTTAGTTTGTGTATCTGTGTGTCAGTTTGTTAGGGTGTCATTGTGTTTATCTGTGTGATAGTATGTGTATCTGTGTGCCAGTGTTTCATTGTGTCATTGTGTGTGTCTGTGTGTTAGTGTGTGTCTGTGTGTTAGTGTGTGTTTATCTGTTTGATAGTGTGTGTATCCTGTATGTTTGTGTGTCAGTGTATCTGTGTTAGTTTGTGTATCTGTGGGTGAGTGTGTGCCAGTGTGTGTCTGTGTGGTAGCGTAAGTATCTTTGTGTCAGTTTGTGTATCTGTTTGTTAGTGTGCCAGTGTGTGTCTGTGTGTTAGCATGAGTATCTGTGTGTCAGTTTGTGTATCTGTTTGTTAGTGTGCCAGTGTGTGTCAGTGTGAGTATCTATGTGTCAGGTTCAGTTAGTTTGTGTATCTGTGTGTCAGTTTGTTAGGGTGTCATTGTGTTTATCTGTGTGATAGTATGTGTATCTGTGTGCCAGTGTTTCATTGTGTCATTGTGTGTGTCTGTGTGTTAGTGTGTATCGGGTTGGAATCTCTGTGTCTGGTGTGTGTATCTGTGTGTCAGAGTGTTTTATCTGTGTGTCAGTGTGTATCTGCATCACTTCTCAATTATAGTATGTGTGTGTTAGTTGTTTAGTTAAATAAATTAATAGAAGCAGTGTGTGTGTGTGTGTGTGTGTGTGTGTGTGTGTGTGTGTGTGTGTGTGTGAGAGATAATCAGTAAGGGACAGGCAGCTGGGTAAACACGGTGTGTGTGTGTGTGTGTGTGTGTGTGTGTGTGTGTGTGTGTGTGTGTGTGTACTGACACAGAGTGTATCAGGTTACGGTGGTTTGTGGTGTTGATCATAGGAGGCACTTCTTCGCAGCACTTTATCAACTGCCAAAGGAAACAAGTGAGTTATGGAATGAATAAGGGGTGACAGAAAGAATAAGGGGTGACTGCCATGAATAAGAGAGTGAAGGAGTGAATAAAGAGGTGATGGCACAAATAAGGGATTAACAAAGTAATCAAGAGGGTGAAGGAGTGAATAAAGGAGTGAATGAGTAAAAGAAGGGGTGAAGGAGTGAAAAGAGGGTGAATGAGTGAATAAGGGGTGAAGGAGTGAATAAGTGAATAAGGGGTGAATGAGTGAATAGAGGGGTGATGGAGTGAATAGAGGGGTGATGGAGTGAATAGAGGGGTGATGGAGTGAATAGAGGGGTGATGGAGTGAATAGAGGGGTGATGGAGTGAATAGAGGGGTGATGGAGTGAATAGAGGGGTGATGGGGTGATTAGAGGGGTGATAGAGTGAATAGAAGGGTGATGGAGTGAATAGAGTGGTGATGGAGTGAATAAGGGGTGAATGAGTAAATAGAAGGGTGATGGAGTGAATAGAGGGGTGATGAAGTGAATAAGGGGTGAATGAGTAAATAGAAGGGTGATGGATAGAATAGAGGGGTGATGGAGTGAATAGAGGGGTGATGGAGTGAATAGAGGGGTGATGGAGTGAATAGAGGGGTGATGGAGTGAATAAGGGGTGAATGAGTAAATAGAAGGATGATGGAGTGAATAGAGGGGTGATGGAGTGAATAGAGGGGTGATGGAGTGAATAGAGGGGTGATGGGTGAATAGAAGGATGATGGGGTGATTAGAGGGGTGATGGAGTGAAAAGGGGTGATGGGGTGATTAGAGGGGTGATAGAGTGAATAGAAGGATGATGGAGTGAATAGAGTGGTGATGGAGTGAATAAGGGGTGAATGAGTAAATAGAAGGGTGATGGAGTGAATAGAGGGGTGATGAAGTGAATAAGGGGTGAATGAGTAAATAGAAGGGTGATGGATAGAATAGAGGGGTGATGGAGTGAATAGAGGGGTGATGGAGTGAATAGAGGGGTGATGGAGTGAATAGAGGGTGAATGAGTAAATAGAAGGATGATGGAGTGAATAGAGGGGTGATGGAGTGAATAAGGGGTGAATGAGTAAATAGAAGGGTGATGGATAGAATAGAGGGGTGATGGAGTGAATAGAGGGGTGATGGAGTGAATAAGGGGTGAATGAGTAAATAGAGGGGTGATGGAGTGAATAGAGGGTGAGGGAGTGAATAGAGGGGTGATGGAGTGAAAAGGGGTGATGAAGTTAATAGAAGGGTGATGGAGTAAATAGAGGGGTGATGGGTGAATAGAAGGGTGATGGAGTGAATAGAAGGGTGATGGAGTGAATTAGGGGTGATGAAGTGAATAAGGGGTTGAATGAGTAAATAGAAGGGTGATGGAGTGAATAGAGGGGTGATGAAGTGAATAAGGGGTGAATGAGTAAATAGAGGGGTGATGGAGTGAATAGAGGGGTGATGGAGTGAAAAGGGGTGATGGAGTGAATAGAAGGGTGATTTAGTGATTAGAGGGGTGATGGAGTGAATAGAAGGGTGATGGAGTGAATAGAGGGGTGATGAAGTGAATAAGGGGTGAATAAATAAATAGAAGGGTGATGGAGTAAATAGAAGGGTGATGGAGTGAATAGAGGGTGATGGAGTGAATAGAGGGATGATGGAGTGAATAGAGGGTGATGGAGTGAATAGAGGGGTGATGGAGTGAATAGAGGGGTGATGGAGTGAATAGAGGGTGATGAAGTGAATAAGGGGTGATGAAGTGAATAAGGGGTGAATGAGTAAATAGAAGGGTGATGGAGTGAATAGAGGGGTGATGGAGTGAATAGAGGGGTGATGGAGTGAATAGAGGGGTGATGGAGTGAATAGAGGGGTGATGGAGTGAATAGAGGGGTGATGGAGTGAATAGAGGGTGATGGAGTGAATAGAGGGTGATGGAGTAAATAGAGGGGTGATGGAGTGAATAAGGGGTGAATGAGTAAATAGAGGGTGATGGAGTGAATAGAGGGTGATGGAGTGAATAAGGGGTGAATGAGTAAATAGAAGGGTGATGGAGTGAATAGAGGGGTGATGGAGTGAATAGAAGGGTGATGGAGGGACAGGGACAATGCAAACATACATAGTGTCGAAGCAAGCTTGTCATTGAAATGCTACATAAAAAGTTTATAGCAAATGCTAATTTTCGACTCCTGTCCCTGGTTGGGCTCTAAACACAATACAATTTACATACTAACTACTTCAATTTAAACAAATACCATGATATGGACAATTCCTGTCCCTAGTCATACACAATAACCTTTACCCATGAGATTTACCCGTAAAGTTTACATACACACATATATCATATACAACTCTTACCTACTAGTTAAAAATGAGTGCACCTTTGGTTTGTCTTTAAGCAGTTTTTTAGCCTGGAAGTAAACACATTAAAGTCCAGTATAGTCTTAATGTCAGATGGTAAAGAGTTCCAGAGTTTGGAGCTCTTCACAGAGAAGGTAGTCTGACCAAAACTGGTCCTACAGTATGGGATTTTACAGTCATGATTTGTAAAACCCCTAGTGACTCGAGTGCTGCTCTGTCTCTCAATAAATGAACTTAATGGCTCGGGTACTAAATGATTAATGCACTTGTAAATTAATTTAAGAAAGCAAAAATTGCTAAAACTCTCAAAATTCATTAAATTATATTTTTAAAAATGGTACAGTGATGGTGTCGAATTGTTTTTTTGTCCATAATTGTTATTGCTCTGTTGTATACAGAATGTATGCATTTGGTTGCAGTAGGAGGGGCTTGAGCCCATGCTGTCATGCAGTAAGATATATGAGTAAAAATCATAGCATGCATGTACAGCAGGGCTGCCTGGTGCCGTATAAAACTTCTAATTCATATAAACAATTGAGATTACTAAAATGTTCTTTATGTGCTTATCAAATTTTAGTTGAGGATCTAAAACCAATCCTAGATATTTGAATTCTGTAACTGGATTCATTTCTGTATTTTGTATATTCATATTAAATCTTCCTTTTAAAGAGTTTTTTAATGGAAAAGCACATAGAAACTGTTTTTGTGAGATTTAAAACTAGTTGATTTTGGATGAGCCATTGTTGAGGGGTGATGGAGTGAATAAGGGGGTGATGAAGTGAATAGAGGCGTGATGGAGTAAATAGAGGAGTGATGGAGTGAATAGAGGGGTGATGGAATGAATAATGGGGTGAATGAGTAAGAGAAGGGGGTGAATGAGTGAATAAGGGGGTGAATGATTGAATAAGGGGGTGAATGAGTGAATAGAGGGGTGAATAGAGGGTAATGGAGTGAATAGAGGAGTGATGGAGTGAATAAGGGTGATGGAGTGAATAGAGGGTGATGGAGTGAATAGGGAGTGATGGAGTAAATAGAGGGTGATGGAGTGAATAGAGGGTGATGGAGTGAATAGAGGGGTGGAGGAGTGAATAGAGGGTGGGGAGTGAATAGAGGAGTGATGGAGTGAATAAGGGGTGATGGAGTGAATAAAGGAGTGATGGAGTAAATAGAGGTGATGGAGTGAATAGAGGGTTGATGGAATGAATAAGGGGTGAATGAGTAAGAGAAGGGGTGAATGAGTGAATAAGGGGTGAATGATTGAATAAGGGGTGAATGAGTAAATAGAGGGTGATGGAGTGAATAGAGGGGTGATAGAGTGAATGGAGGGTGATGGAGTAAATAGAGGGTAGAGGAGTAAATAGAGGGTGATGGAGTGAATAGGGGTGATGGAGTAAATAGAGGGTGATGGAGTGAATAAGGGGTGATGGAGTAAATAGAGGAGTGATAGAGTGAATAAAGGGTGATGGAGTGAATAGAGGAGTGATGGAGTGAATAAGGAGGTGATGGAGTAAATAGAGGAGTGATGGAGTGAATAGAGGGTGATGGAGTGAATAGAGGAGTGATGGAATAAATAGAGGAGTAATGGAGTAAATAGAGGAGTGATGGAGTGAATAGAGGAGTGATGGAGTGAATAGAGGCGTGATGGAGTGAATAGAGGAGTGATGAAGTAAATAGAGGAGTAATGGAGTAAATAGAGGAGTGATAGAGTACATAGAGGGTGATGGAGTAAATAGAGGGTGATGGAGTGAATAGAGGGTGATGGAGTAAATGGAGTGAATAGAGGAGTGATGGAGTGAATAGAGGAGTGATGGAGTGAATAGAGGAGTGCTGGAGTGAATTGAGTGAATAGAGGAGTGATGGAGTAAATAGAGGAGTGATGGAGTGAATAGAGGAGTGATGGAGTGAATAGAGTAGTGATGGAGTGACTAAGGGGTGATGGAGTAAATGGAGGAGTGATGCAGTGAATAGAGGGTGATGGAGTGAATGGAGTGAATAGAGGGTGATGGAGTGAATAGAGGGTGATGGAGTGAATAGAGGGTGATGGAGTGAATGGAGTGAATAGAGGGTGATGGAGTAAATAGAGGGTGATGGAGTGAATAGAGGGTGATGGAGTGAATAGAGTAGTGATGGAGTGAATAAGGGGTGATGGAGTAAATGGAGGGTGATGGAGTGAATAGAGGGTGATGGAGTGAATAAGGGGGTGATGGAGTGAATAGAGGAGTGATGGAGTAAATAAGGGGGTGATGGAGTGAATAGAGGAGTGATGGAATGAATAGAGGAGTGATGGAGTGAATAAGGGGGTGATGGAGTGAATAGAGGGTGAGAATGAAATGTAAGTCTGTGTACAGAGAACATTTGCTTAAATAAATGTAACATATAACCCCATACACCCCCAACACACACACACACACACACACACACACACACACACACAGAAGACAGAAGTGCTCACCTCAGCATGCTGCCTAATCACTGTTGTAATGAGTAATCCAATCAAGGGCACTTCAATGACAGATTTGAAACACACAGAGGCTTTAAGGAATTCTCAGCTACACACAAGAGCTAACCATGCTACTATTTATCTGAGAGCACACACACACACACACACACACACACACACACACACACACACACACACACACACACACACACACACCTATAAAGAAAAGGAAGTCAAAGTGCAAAGTGGAGCCAATCACATTGTAGTTTGACTGTGTGCTGATAATCTCTCTCTCTTACACATACACAAACACACACACACAAACACACACACACAAACACACACACACACACACTTTGCCTAACAAACAGTTGTGAGTTAACATTACTAGATTACTCGTGCTACATCACTTCATCAAATCTCAGCTCCTTATCATCCACAGCCTTGAGGGCCTCTGATACAAACAGATCACATTACACTGTTACACACTCACACACACACACACACACACACACACACACACACACACACACACACACGCTGCACAAGGAAAATCATCTGCCTCAGGAAAACTTGTTTATTTTGCATAGAGGAACTTTTATAGTTGTGTATTTGAGTGAGCAGGATCACTTTGTGGCAGAGGAGCAGGTGCTGACTCATCATGAGACTGAGATCTGTTGGACAGTTGGAGAAGTCTGTCCTGACACACACACACACACACACACACACACACACACAGTTCTAAATAAAAATCTAAAGCTCCTGTTAAGAAACGCTGAACAAAATGCCTTTAAAAATATTCATGTAAATATTTCGACATACAGGTAGTCGTCGACTTACGACCACGATTGGGACCGACAGACTGGTCGTAACACGGTAGAGTAGATGCCGGAATATGGTCGTACGTCGCGGCTAGCGATTATGGTCGTAAGTCGACAACTACCTGTAATAATATCTTATAAACAACAATCAAAACATGATGAACTACAACTCAAACCTCCTCAGCACTTTCAGCTACACACTGTTACACCAGAACATCTGTGGAGGACACTCACAATGTCCTTCTGATCCAGGTTACCATGACTGTCATCACACATGCTCACACTCACTCACTTACACACACTTACACTTACACACACACAGTGAAATTCTTTCTTCACATATCCCAGCGTGCTCAGAAGCTGGGGTCAGAGTGCAGGCTCAGCCATGATACAGCGCTCATGGAGCACAGAGGGTTAAGGGCCTTGCTCAAGGGCCCAAGAGTGGCAGCTTGGCGATCCCGGGGCTTGAACCCCCGACCTCCCGATCAGTAACCCAGTGAATTAACCACTGAGCTCCCACTTAAGTTATGTGTTATTTAGCTGGCTGTGTTCATGGTGTTAAACCATAAAACAATCTGATGAGCACATCTGCAGGAACATCTGGGTGTGAAAGAGCTTCATGTGCTGGTAAAAGAAAAGCTAATAAGAAAGTGAAAGTGTAAACAATGCGGTTAGCATGAAGACATGATCCTCCTGAACTTCACCAGAACATACAGATTCAGGACAAGAGGCGGAGTTACAGCATTCTAATTATAATAATATAATGGAACTCAGGCCCCGCCCACATGTGTACAGGTTTCTGTTTTGCATGTTATTAGAGTGTAAGGACGAGGTTTAAATGCAGATGTGGAGGAGACAGGACCCCTTAATTAGGAAACCTGACCTTGACCCATGTCAGCTGTCCAACTACAGTCCAATATCAAACCTCCTCTTTATCTCCAAGATTCTAGAAAAGGTTGTAGCACAGCAGTTCTGCTCACATCTACTGAGGAAGAACATTTATGAAATGTATCAGTCAGGATTTCAGCCTCATCATAGCACAGAGACGGCGCTAGTTAAGGTGGTAAATGACTGTTATTGGCCTCTGATCAGGGTTTTGTCTCTTTACTTGTTTTGCTCGACCTCAGTGCAGCTTTCCACACCACTGATCATCATCTCCTGCTTGCTAGACTTGAGAACGTTGTTGGTATAAAGGGAACAGCTCTCTCTTGGCTCAGGTCTTTTTTGACTGATCGCTATCAGTTTGTTGATGTAAATGGTGAGTTCTCCACACTCTCTGAGGTAAAGTTTGGTGTTCCACAAGGATCTCTCTTAGACCCTCTGCTTTTCTCTTTATATCTGCTGCCTCTGGGTGAAATTATTCATAAACATGGGATTCGCTTCCATTGCTATGCTGATGACACACAGCTGTATATTTCAGCAAAGCCAGATGAGAGAGATCAGCTTAACAATGTTGAGGAGTGTGTAAAGGACATTAGACAGTGGATG
>NC_060889.1:33204059-33216559 GCF_014805685.1 Silurus meridionalis | reverse complement strand
ATAATATGTGTGTGTGTATGTATGTATGTATGTATGTATGTATGTATGTATGTATGTGGTCGCGCGCGCGTGCGGTGTTTATTCCGCGCTCGCTCGCTCTGTATGTGTGCTCTGTACAGCTAGAGGAACAGTGGGCGGAGTCACGGTTAATCCCCGCCCCTCCCCATCACGCATTGGGCTTCGTCGCAAATACACACGCAGGAGCGGTCACTGTCACTCCCTACATAGGGAACTGACAACACACACTTCCTACCGACACACACACACAATATACACTATATACACTATATATATGTATATGTATATGTGGTGTGTGTTGTAGCACTGTGCTGTGTGTATGGAGCTCTGTGCTGTGTGTATGGAGCTCTGTGCTGTGTGTATGGAGCTCTGTGCTGTGTGTATGGAGCTCTGTGTTGTGTGTTTTAGCTCTGTGTTGTGTGTATTGAGCTCTGTGTTGTGTGTATTGAGCTCTGTGTTGTGTGTATTGAGCTCTGTGTTGTGTGTATTGAGCTCTGTGTTGTGTGTTTTAGCTCTGTGTTGTGTGTTTTAGCTCTGTGTTGTGTGTTTTAGCTCTGTGTTGTGTGATGTAGCTCTGTGTTGTGTGTATTGAGCTCTGTGTTGTGTGTATTGAGCTCTGTGTTGTGTGTTTTAGCCTGTGTTGTGTGTTTTAGCCTGTGTTGTGTGTTGGAGCTCTGTGTTGTGTGATGTAGCTCTGTGTTGTGTGTATTGAGCTCTGTGTTGTGTGTATTGAGCTCTGTGTTGTGTGTATTGAGCTCTGTGTTGTGTGTTTTAGCTCTGTGTTGTGTGTTTTAGCTCTGTGTTGTGTGATGGAGCTCTGTGTTGTGTGATGGAGCTCTGTGTTGTGTGTTTTAGCTCTGTGTTGTGTGATGGAGCTCTGTGTTGTGTGTTGTAGCTCTGTGTTGTGTGTGTTGTAGCTCTGTGTTGTGTGTGTTGTAGCCTGTGTTGTTTGATGTAGCTCTGTGTTGTGTGTTTTAGCTCTGTGTTGTGTGATGGAGCTCTGTGTTGTGTGTTTTAGCTCTGTGTTGTGTGATTGAGCTCTGTGTTGTGTGATGAGCTCTGTGTTGTGTGATGTGTTTTAGCTCTGTGTTGTGTGATGTAGCTCTGTGTTGTGTGTTTTAGCTCTGTGTTGTGTGTTTTAGCTCTGTGTTGTGTGTATGGAGCTCTGTGTTGTGTGTTTTAGCCTGTGTTGTGTGTTTTAGCTCTGTGTTGTGTTTTAGCTCTGTGTTGTGTGATGTAGCTCTGTGTTGTGTGTTTTAGCTCTGTGTTGTGTTGATGGAGCTCTGTGTTGTGTGTTTTAGCCTGTGTTGTGTGTTTTAGCTCTGTGTTGTGTGTTTTAGCTTTGTGTTGTGTGATGGAGCTCTGTGTTGTGTATGGAGCTCTGTGTTGTGTGGATGGAGCTCTGTGTTGTGTGTTTTAGCTTTGTGTTGTGTGTTGTAGCTCTGTGTTGTGTGTGTTGTAGCCTGTGTTGTTTGATGTAGCTCTGTGTTGTGTGTTTTAGCTCTGTGTTGTGTTTTAGCTTTGTGTTGTGTGATGGAGCTCTGTGTTGTGTGTTTTAGCTCTGTGTGTGTGTATGGAGCTCTGTGTTGTGTGATGGAGCTCTGTGTTGTGTGATGTGTTTTAGCTCTGTGTTGTGTGATGTAGCTCTGTGTTGTGTGTTTTAGCTCTGTGTTGTGTATGGAGCTCTGTGTTGTGTGTTTTAGCCTGTGTTGTGTGTTTTAGCTCTGTGTTGTGTGTTTTAGCTCTGTGTTGTGTGTTTTAGCTTTGTGTTGTGTGATGTAGCTCTGTGTTGTGTTTTAGCTCTGTGTTGTGTGGATGGAGCTCTGTGTTGTGTGTGTTGTAGCCCTGTGTTGTGTGTGTTGTAGCTCTGTGTTGTGTGTGTTGTAGCCCTGTGTTGTTTGATGTAGCTCTGTGTTGTGTGTTTTAGCTCTGTGTTGTGTGATGTACAGTTGTGTTCAAAATTATTCAACCCCAATGCTGTAAATGGTTTTAGGGAATTTAGTGTACATTTGTAATTGTATTCAGAATGAAATCCTACAAGGACTTCTTAAAGAACCATATGCAACTAAAATGACATCAATTAGTTTTGTAATACAGTAGTAAATGTTTCTTTTGTGAATTCTTCATTGACATAATTAATTGGAGCTCTGTGTTGTTGTGTGTGTTGTAGCTCTGTGTTGTGTGTGTTGTAGCTCTGTGTTGTGTGGATGGATCTCTGTGTTGTGTTGTAGCTCTGTGTTGTGTGTTGTAGCTCTGTGTTGTGTGTGTTGTAGCTCTGTGTTGTGTGTTGTAGCTCTGTGTGTGTGTATGGAGCTCTGTGTTGTGTGTGTTGTAGCCTGTGTTGTGTGTGTTGTAGCCCTGTGTTGTGTGTTGTAGCTCTGTGTTGTGTGGATGGAGCTTTGTGTTGTGTGTGTTGTAGCTCTGTGTTGTGTGTGTGTGTAGCTCTGTGTTGTGTGTGTTGTAGCTCTGTGTTGTGTGTATGGAGCTCTGTGTTGTGTGTTGAGCTCTGTGTTGTGTGGATGGAGCTCTGTGTTGTGTGTGTTTTAGCTCTGTGTTGTGTGGATGGAGCTCTGTGTTGTGTGTGTTGTAGCTCTGTGTTGTGTGTTGTAGCTCTGTGTTGTGTGTATGGAGCTCTGTGTTGTGTGTTTTAGCCTGTGTTGTGTGTTTTAGCTCTGTGTTGTGTTTTAGCTCTGTGTTGTGTGATGTAGCTCTGTGTTGTGTGTTTTAGCTCTGTGTTGTGTTGATGGAGCTCTGTGTTGTGTGTTTTAGCTCTGTGTTGTGTGTTTTAGCTCTGTGTTGTGTGTTTTAGCTTTGTGTTGTGTGATGGAGCTCTGTGTTGTGTATGGAGCTCTGTGTTGTGTGGATGGAGCTCTGTGTTGTGTGTTTTAGCTTTGTGTTGTGTGTTGTAGCTCTGTGTTGTGTGTGTTGTAGCCTGTGTTGTTTGATGTAGCTCTGTGTTGTGTGTTTTAGCTCTGTGTTGTGTGTTTTAGCTTTGTGTTGTGTGATGGAGCTCTGTGTTGTGTGTTTTAGCTCTGTGTTGTGTATGGAGCTCTGTGTTGTGTGATGGAGCTCTGTGTTGTGTGATGTGTGTTTTAGCTCTGTGTTGTGTGATGTAGCTCTGTGTTGTGTGTTTTAGCTCTGTGTTGTGTATGGAGCTCTGTGTTGTGTGTTTTAGCTCTGTGTTGTGTGTTTTAGCTCTGTGTTGTGTGTTTTAGCTCTGTGTTGTGTGTTTTAGCTTTGTGTTGTGTGATGTAGCTCTGTGTTGTGTGTTTTAGCTCTGTGTTGTGTGGATGGAGCTCTGTGTTGTGTGTTGTAGCCCTGTGTTGTGTGTGTTGTAGCTCTGTGTTGTGTGTGTTGTAGCCCTGTGTTGTTTGATGTAGCTCTGTGTTGTGTGTTTTAGCTCTGTGTTGTGTGATGTACAGTTGTGTTCAAAATTATTCAACCCCAATGCTGTAAATGGTTTTAGGGAATTTAGTGTACATTTGTAATTGTATTCAGAATGAAATCCTACAAGGACTTCTTAAAGAACCATATGCAACTAAAATGACATCAATTAGTTTTGTAATACAGTAGTAAATGTTTCTTTTGTGAATTCTTCATTGACATAATTAATTGGAGCTCTGTGTTGTTGTGTGTTGTAGCTCTGTGTTTGTGTGTTGTAGCTCTGTGTGTGTGTGGATGGATCTCTGTGTTGTGTGTTGTAGCTCTGTGTTGTGTGTTGTAGCTCTGTGTTGTGTGTGTTGTAGCTCTGTGTTGTGTGTTGTAGCTCTGTGTTGTGTGGATGGAGCTTTGTGTTGTGTGTGTTGTAGCTCTGTGTTGTGTGTGTTGTAGCTCTGTGTTGTGTGTTGTAGCTCTGTGTTGTGTGGATGGAGCTTTGTGTTGTGTGTGTTGTAGCTCTGTGTTGTGTGTGTTGTAGCTCTGTGTTGTGTGTGTTGTAGCTCTGTGTTGTGTGTATGGAGCTCTGTGTTGTGTGTTGAGCTCTGTGTGTGTGTATGGAGCTCTGTGTTGTGTTTTAGCTCTGTGTGTGTGTATGGAGCTCTGTGTTGTGTGTGTTGTAGCTCTGTGTTGTGTGTTGTAGCTCTGTGTTGTGTGGATGGAGCTTTGTGTTGTGTGTGTTGTAGCTCTGTGTTGTGTGTGATGTAGCTCTGTGTTGTGTGTATGGAACTCTGTGATGTGTGTATGGAGCTCTGTGTTGTGTGTGTTAGCTCTGTGTTGTGTGTGTTGTAGCTCTGTGTTTTGTGTGTTGTAGCTCTGTGTTGTGTGGATGGAGCTTTGTGTTGTGTGTGTTGTAGCTCTGTGTTGTGTGTGATGTAGCTCTGTGTTGTGTGTGTTGTAGCTCTGTGTTGTGTGTATGGAGCTCTGTGTTGTGTGTGTAGCTCTGTGTTGTGTGTTGTAGCTCTGTGTTGTGTGTGTTGTAGCTCTGTGTTGTGTGTTGTAGCTCTGTGTTGTGTGTGTAGCTCTGTGTTGTGTATGGAGCTCTGTGTGTGTGTGTTGTAGCTCTGTGTTGTGTGTGTAGCTCTGTGTTGTGTGTGTTGTAGCTCTGTGTTGTGTGTCGGAACTCTGTGTTGTGTGTTTTAGCTCTGTGTTGTGTGATGTCACATTAAAAGTCTGATATTTGTGTTATTTCTCCTTAATATTATTTATATATTCATTATAATATACTTAATATATTCCAGAGAAAAATTCAATCTTGGGAATGAAATGAAATGATTGGGAACATCTGAACTAAACCCCTACCAGACCCTGAGTGTATAATGTGTGATGCTTTCACAGCAGAGCTCTAAGTGTCTAACGCACAGTAACACTTCACCTTCACCGTCTGGCCTTTACTTTAATGTTGGTTGTGTTCTACTAAGATCCACAAAGAGCCACCTGAGAAACTGAGAGACTCAATTGTTGAAAGGAACCAATCAGCTGAGGAGAGGATGAGGAGAAAACTCATCATGAAGGCTACCAGGCGCAATGGTTAAGATAGATGGGAATATGAAAAGCCCCAAATACTGTACCAAGATATTTTGGCTCAAAATCCTCTTGTCCTCTGTCACAAAGCTGAAAATGAATAATTTTAACCTGACAATGACCCAAGGCTCACGTCCACATCAACATCAACTAAGACATGGCTTTGTTTAATCAAAGAAAAATAGAATCAAAGTCCTGGAATGGTCCTGCCAGAGCCCAGACCTCAATCCCACCTAAAACTTAGGATGTGACCTAACAACAGATGTACACAGCTCACAATCTGAACAAAATTCTTTTTGTAAAGAAGAGTGGAATAAAGTTCACAAAGTGTAGATGTGTGAAGTTAATAGTGATGCTTTCACAAAGACTTCCATAAAGGAGTAGTTGTTAGGTTTATCCCCCAGTCTGAAGAACATTCTCAGGTTTCTGGCATGTGTTTGTGTACATGTTTCCTCACCATTTCCCAGAATTTCTATATGATCCAGAACCATCTGTTCTGCAAAAACTCCCAGAAGCCCTCAGAGCTCCTGATCTTCTCCCATCTCTCTCAGTACACTTCAGTATCGTGCCACATAAGCAGTGACAAGAGTTTTAATAATATTCACAAATTAAATGTTCTGATGCACTTTCATTTTCTGATCTAATTAGTCAAACAGCAGCAGCAGCAGTGTGCCTGGGATCAGTGTTCTCGTTATATTATGTCTCCATCTGCTGGTCTCCATGGGAAATATACATCATATGTAATGCAGTATATTGAATAAAACACCACACACACACACATACACACACACACACACACACACACACACACACAGAACTTGTGAACCTGACACCAGGAGAAGCCTATTTTCCTAAATATAATTTTGTTCACACTTCAGGCTGGGCTCAGGGGAAATAAAACCTGCACCTGCCCTCTCTGTAATACTGCCCTCAGTGTGTTACTGCCCCTCCGTATTACTGCCCCTCTCTGTAATACTGCTCAGTGTGTTACTGCCTCTCTGTAATACTACCCTCAGTGTATTACTGCCCTTTCTGTAATACTGCCCTCAGTGTGTTACTGCCTCTCTGTAATACTGCCCTCAGTGTGTTACTGCCTCTCTGTAATACTACCCTCAGTGTATTACTGCCCCTCTCTGTAATACTGCCTCAGTGTGTTACTGCCTCTCTGTAATACTGCCTCAGTGTGTTACTGCCTCTCTGTAATACTGCTCAGTGTGTTACTGCCCCTCCGTATTACTGCCCCTCTCTGTAATACTGCCTCAGTGTGTTACTGCCCCTCTCTGTAATACTGCCCCTCTCTGTAATACTGCCCTCAGTGTGTTACTGCCTCTCTGTAATACTGCCCTCAGTGTGTTACTGACCCTCTCTGTGATACTGCCCTCAGTGTGTTACTGCCCCTCTCTGTAATACTGCCCTCAGTGTATTACTGCCCCTCTCTGTAATACTGCCCTCAGTGTATTACTTCCCTCTCTGTAATACTGCCCTCAGTGTATTTCTGCCCTTTCTGTAATATTGCCCTCAGTCTATTACTGCCTCTCTGTAATACTGCCCTCAGTGTGTTACTGCCCCTCTCTGTAATACTGCCCTCAGTGTATTACTGCCCTCAGTGTGTTACTGCCCCTCTCTGTAATACTGCCCTCAGTGTATTACTGCCTCTCTGTAATACTGCCCTCAGTGTATTACTGAACCTTCTCTATAATACTGCCGCTCAGTCTATTACTGCCTCTCTGTAATACTGCCCTCGGTGTATTCTGCCCCTCTCTGTAATACTGCCCCTCAGTGTATTACTGCCCCTCTGTGTTGTGTGATGTCACATTAAAGTCTGATATTTGTGTTATTTCTCCTTAATATTATTTATATATTCATTATAATATACTTAATATATTCAGAGAAAATTCAATCTTGGGAATGAAATGAAATGAAATGATTGGAAACATCTGAACTAAACCCCTACCAGACCCTGAGTGTATAATGTGTGATGCTTTCACAGCAGAGCTCTAAGTGTCTAACGCACAGTAACACTTCACCTTCACCGTCTGGCCTTTACTTTAATGTTGGTTGTGTTCTACTAAGATCCACAAAGAGCCACCTGAGAAACTGAGAGACTCAATTGTTGAAAGGAACCAATCAGCTGAGGAGAGGATGAGGAGAAAACTCATCATGAAGGCTACCAGGTGCAATGGTTAAGATAGATGGGAATATGAAAAGCCCCAAATACTGTACCAAGATATTTTGGCTCAAAATCCTCTTGTCCTCTGTCACAAAGCTGAAAATGAATAATTTTAACCTGACAATGACCCAAGGCTCACGTCCACATCAACATCAACTAAGACATGGCTTTGTTTAATCAAAGAAAAATAGAATCAAAGTCCTGGAATGGTCCTGCCAGAGCCCAGACCTCAATCCCACCTAAAACTTAGGATGTGACCTAACAACAGATGTACACAGGAGATCGCTCACAATCTGAACAAAATTCTTTTTGTAAAGAAGAGTGGAATAAAGTTCACAAAGTGTAGATGTGTGAAGTTAATAGTGATGCTTTCACAAAGACTTCCATAAAGGAGTAGTTGTTAGGTTTATCCCCCAGTCTGAAGAACATTCTCAGGTTTCTGGCATGTGTTTGTGTACATGTTTCCTCACCATTTCCCCAGAATTTCTATATGATCCAGAACCATCTGTTCTGCAAAAACTCCCAGAAGCCCTCAGAGCTCCTGATCTTCTCCCATCTCTCTCAGTACACTTCAGTATCGTGCCACATAAGCAGTGACAAGAGTTTTAATAATATTCACAAATTAAATGTTCTGATGCACTTTCATTTTCTGATCTAATTAGTCAAACAGCAGCAGCAGCAGCAGCAGTGTGCCTGGGATCAGTGTTTTCGTTATATTATGTCTCCATCTGCTGGTCTCCATGGGAAATATACATCATATGTAATGCAGTATATTGAATAAAACACCACACACACACACACACACACACACACACACACACACACACACACACACACACACACAGAACTTGTGAACCTGACACCAGGAGAAGCCTATTTTCCTAAATATAATTTTGTTCACACTTCAGGCTGGGCTCAGGGGGAAATAAAACCTGCACCTGCCCCCTCTCTGTAATACTGCCCCTCAGTGTGTTACTGCCCCTCTCCGTATTACTGCCCCTTTCTGTAATACTGCCCCTCAGTGTGTTACTGCCCCTCTCTGTAATACTGCCCCTCAGTGTATTACTGCCCCTTTCTGTAATACTGCCCTTAGTGTGTTACTGCCCCTCTGTAATACTGCCCCTCAGTGTATTACTGCCCTTTTTGTAATACTGCCCCTCAGTCTGTTACTGCCCTTTCTGTAATACTGCCCCTCAGTGTGTTACTGCCCCTCTCTGTAATACTGCCCCTCAGTGTGTTACTGCCCCTCTCTGTAATACTGCCCCTCAGTGTGTTACTGCCCCCTCTCTGTAATACTGCCCCTCAGTGTGTTACTGCCCCTCTCTGTAATACTGCCCCTCAGTGTGTTACTGCCTTTCTGTAATACTGCCCCTCAGTGTGTTACTGACCTCTCTGTAATACTGCCCCTCAGTGTATTACTGCCCTTTCTGTAATACTGCCCCTCAGTGTGTTACTGCCCCTCTGTAATACTGCCCCTCAGTGTATTACTGCCCCTCTCTGTAATACTGCCCCTCAGTGTATTACTGCCCCTCTCTGTAATACTGCCCCTCAGTGTATTACTGCCTCTCTGTAATACTGCCCCTCAGTGTGTTACTGCCTCTCTGTAATACTGCCCCTCAGTGTATTACTGCCCTTTCTGTAATACTGCCCCTCAGTGTATTACTGCCTCTCTGTAATACTGCCCCTCAGTGTATTACTGCCCTTTCTGTAATACTGCCCCTCAGTCTGTTACTGCCCTTTCTGTAATACTGCCCCTCAGTGTGTTACTGCCCCTCTCTGTAATACTGCCCCTCAGTGTGTTACTGCCCCTCTCTGTAATACTGCCCCTCAGTGTGTTACTGACCCTCTCTGTAATACTGCCCCTCAGTGTGTTACTGCCCCTCTGTAATACTGCCCCTCAGTGTGTTACTGCCCTTTCTGTAATACTGCCCCTCAGTGTGTTACTGACCCTCTCTGTAATACTGCCCCTCAGTGTATTACTGCCCCTTTCTGTAATACTGCCCCTCAGTGTGTTACTGCCCCTCTCTGTAATACTGCCCCTCAGTGTATTACTGCCCCTCTCTGTAATACTGCCCCTCAGTGTATTACTGCCCCCTCTCTGTAATACTGCCCCTCAGTGTATTACTGCCCCTCTCTGTAATACTGCCCCTCAGTGTGTTACTGCCCCTCTCTGTAATACTGCCCCTCAGTGTATTACTGCCCCTTTCTGTAATACTGCCCCTCAGTGTATTACTGCCTCTCTGTAATACTGCCCCTCAGTGTATTACTGCCCTTTTTGTAATACTGCCCCTCAGTCTGTTACTGCCCTTTCTGTAATACTGCCCCTCAGTGTGTTACTGCCTCTCTGTAATACTGCCCCTCAGTGTGTTACTGCCTCTCTGTAATACTGCCCCTCAGTGTGTTACTGCCCCTCTCTGTAATACTGCCCCTCAGTGTGTTACTGCCCCTCTGTAATACTGCCCCTCAGTGTGTTACTGCCCTTTCTGTAATACTGCCCCTCAGTGTGTTACTGACCTCTCTGTAATACTGCCTCAGTGTATTACTGCCCTTTCTGTAATACTGCCCCTCAGTGTGTTACTGCCCCTCTGTAATACTGCCCCTCAGTGTATTACTGCCCCTCTCTGTAATACTGCCCCTCAGTGTATTACTGCCCTCTCTGTAATACTGCCCCTCAGTGTACTGCCCTCTCTGTAATACTGCCCCTCAGTGTGTTACTGCCCCTCTCTGTAATACTGCCCCTCAGTGTATTACTGCCCCTTTCTGTAATACTGCCCCTCAGTGTGTTACTGCCCCTCTCTGTAATACTACCCTCAGTGTATTACTGCCCCTTTCTGTAATAATGCCCCTTAGGGTGTTACAGCAGCGTGTCACTGAACCTGAACCCACTGTGTGTAAAAGAGGGTTTCTGTGTGTTCTATGGATCCAGATGTTGTTGAAGGTTTCAGTGGTTTATGAATTAAAGTGAACTCACATTAACGCATCTGTCGTTCTCACTCACTCACTCACTCACTCACTCACTCACTCACTCACTCACCACTCACCCGTCTCTCTCACTGTCTGTCATAGTGTCTAGCTATTACACTGTCTATGGGTCTGATCTGCACATTGGAGCCCTCTAGTGGCATGATGCAGTAATATGAAACTGATTAGTCTGATCATGGGGGATTATGGGTGGGGGATTATGGATAGGGGATTAAGGGTAATTGATTATGGGTAGGGGATTAAGGTACTGCTTTTACAGACCAGGTTCCATCACATTTATCTAAATGCAGTGAGGGACCAAAGGGACCAAGAAGATGACAGGAAGTGCAATTATTTTTTTCTCTCCTAATTTTTATTCATGTCTTTACAACCATTCTTCACTAACCCTCCTGGCTAAATGCTGATGATCTAATCCTACATTGCACAATCGCTCTTCGTTCCTTTTTTTTCCCTTTCTTTTGAATAGATCCTGCAGATAAGGCTGCACACAGACTCGCCTTTGTGTCGTTACTCAGAAGCTTCATGCTTCATGTGCCATTCTACCCTGACCTAGTGAATCAGAATGAGGTGTTTCTAATCGACATCATAGAGCACTTCTGTAGATGATTAAAACTCACTCCAATCTTTGGAGGTGATGATTACATTTCCTACAAAGTCATGATGATCTTTTCTCCAGTGAAATTTTCAATGCCTTGATCAAGCCAAGACAATGTCTTTTTAATGACCTCATTAACACTTCCGTATCACGTCTGTGATCTGGGAGGTTCCCTGGTGGTCTAGTGGTTAGGATGGGGCGCTCTCACTGTGAACAAATCAGTCAAAGAGGACAGGTGGCTCCAGAGGCCACACCCACCCTCAAGCTGCAGGGCAAGGACTTGGGGCCACACCCACCTGTAAACTACAAGGGCAAGGTCTAGGGACCACACCCAGCCACAATCTCCAAGGGCAAGCTCTAGGGGCCACACCCACCCAGAAGCTCCAAGGGCAAGATCTGAGGGTCACACCCACCCAGAAGCTCCAGGGCAGCTCCAAGGACCTCACCCACCCATAAACTCTAGGGGCTCACCCCCTCACAAGCATTAAAGGTAGAGAGTACTAAGTTAACACTTAGTACTGCTATGCAGACATGTGTATTACATTAGATTTTTGTCAGTTGTCATATCATGAAATAACACAAATTGTTAATCTGCCTAAAGATAACTAGCTAGTAGTAGTGATCTGAAGGTAAAGAACATGGGGAGATGTAAGTGGTTGTAAGAAGGTCAAACGTTTAATTCAATTCTTTAATTGGGAACCTCATCCTCATCTGGGTGCCACCGAATGTCCATTTATTACAGATAAACGATGTTGAGGTGCAGTGATGGAGATCAGAGCAAACTGTAGTCCTGAGTCAGTGTAGCAGACTGTTGACATTAACTACAGTCCAAATCCATCCTCAAAGCTCCTGTTCTTACTCCGGAATTTCATGGATCTCCAGGGCGTTGATGAGAAGCATCACCAGCTGCACACAGTAGCCTCAAATTGAAGAGAACATAATCCAGACAGAGAGAGAGACATAGAGAGAGAGAGAAAGAGAGAGAGAAGAGGGGTGAAAATTATCAGCTGCCACTGCTGGACCCTCGAACAAGACCCTTAACATTCAACTGCTCAATTGTTGCTCTGGATAAGGGCACCTGCTAAATATTATACATGTAAATGTTAAATGTAAACATGTTTTCTGGTGATAGATATTTGTATGATTATTTCTATCATAGACAAAAATGAGATCCAAGATGGCGGCGCAGCAGTAGCTCACAGCGGCCGCTCGGGACCCAAAATGGTGGTACATTCACCTTGTAGCCCGCCTTACACAACATATGGACATTAAAACAACCGGTGTCCCTGTGTACCACCGCCGAACACTCAGGAACTCAGAAACAACCCCAACAACACAATAAATGATGATCTGCAGCAGAAGCTTGCGACTTGCGTGCTTCAAGAACCAGGCCTCCAGACCTTGATGTACAGACGAGGAAGAATTGGAAGCACTGCAAGAGGAAGCAGAAGCGCTGCTCGAGTTACACATCCCTGTTATGCTGATCACAGCATACAGACCGCTCAACAGGCATTTAAGACCAGCTTGAAAGCAAGTGAGAACCTGGCCAGCAGGATCCATGTCTGCTCTTCAGGACTGCTTTGAATGCACTGACTGGAACATGTTCAGGGAAGCTGCAACCAACGGCAGTTTCATCAACTTGGAGGAGAACACGTCAACAGTGACCAGCTACATCGGCAAGTGCATTGATGACGTGACCTTCTCCAAGACCATCACCACACGCTCCAACCAGAAGCCGTGGATGACCGCTAAGGTGCGTGCGCTGCTAAAATCCAG
>NC_060889.1:33189059-33199059 GCF_014805685.1 Silurus meridionalis | reverse complement strand
CATCAGATAAACTTTACTGACGCCTGGTCTGGTACACAGCAGGTTTAATCATGTAGACATGGTGATTACTCACCTGTTCGTCACACCGCGCGCTCGTTAGCGACATGCTCTGACAGGAGTCTTGCTGCCGTCACCATGGTAACAGTAACAGTAAATGTTGCCGCTCAGGGCTCCTGCTTATAGTGAAGAACACTCAGAGTCCAGCAGGTGAACATCAGGGCCTGGTTCATTAACATCTAATTCATTATTTACAAATACACAAACAATGAGCAGTGTGTGTGTGCGTGTGCGTGTGTGTGTGCGTGTGCCTGTGTGTGTGTGCGTGTGTATGTTACAGTAAATAAAAGTGACTGAGTGGTATGATAACATGGAGTTATAGTTCTGAAGTTTCCTGTACCATCAGATCCTCAGGGATTTTGTTCCTCTCACATCTCAGCAGCTTTAGCAGCACTGAACTGATCTCATTTAGAGAGAAACACCGTGTACTTTTTATCTATTTACAGCTACATTTACTTTCCTGGAATACTTACAACAATAAACACCCATTTCCCTCAGCAGCCCCTATTCTACCTCTTCATAATGGAACAGAAGGTACACACACACACACACACACACACACACACACACACACACATACACACACACACACACAGTGTGATGGTGAATCATTAAGTTTAATACCACACTTGTTCGGATTAAACACACTTTTGATACAGCATTCTCTCTCATTTATATCTGTCTCTCTGTCTGTCTGTCTGAATCTTTGTAAATCTGCCTAAATCTGTCTGTCTGTCTCTCTGTCTGTCTGTCTGTCTCTCTGTCTGTCTGTCTGTCTCTGTGTATAGAGTGTAGAAGGAGCTGTAAGTTCAGAGGCTCAGTAGAAACACAAGTTCAGTTTGTTAGCTGCAGGTAGAAAAGATCTATCAGTTCACTCCTCCACTTTTCCGTCTGGTCATTTATTGGATCTTCACTCCTTCACTGATTTCTCCATTTCTCAAGTTGAAAAAGGGCTGCATGAAGTTTCTCTGTTCTGGAGCCTCAGTGGTGAAATAAACATTCCTTTACTGCATGTTTTTTTTTTAAATTATCTGCCCGCTGACAGTAAATCCACTAGACTGGGTGTGTTTATGACATGTACACACGCACACACACACACACACACACACACACACACACACACACACACACACACACAGGGGACATAGTTTTGGTTTTTTTTGGTATCTGAGACAGAATAATTTGCCTTGACTTTAAAGATTGTTAATTAATAATTAATAATTGAATTAATATTGATGACACTGTGTGTGTGTGTGTGTGTGTGTGTGTGTGTGTGTGTGTGTGTGTGTTAGTAAAACTCATTATAAAAATGATAAAACTGGTACTCAGTTTCTTTTCGACACACTGTGTCTCTGTAGTCCACAGTTAAAGCAGAGTGCTGGGTCTCCCAGAGGACAATGTGTTCCTCTGCTGTAAGTTCCTCTGAAGGGTTTCTTCTTATTTCTCCTCACCATCACCACCTCTGACATCCTCATTGGAGATAATTGTAAAATGAATTTTATATCAGAATGTTTGAAAAAGCTGTTTAGTCCACCGTTATAAACACAGTGTGAATAATTGGATATAAATGGACTTACGGTTATGTTTAGATGTAGACATGAGCCTGTGAGGACAGAACCACACCCAGAGTCAGGTGTGTGAACGTGTGGTCACTCCTCCATTCAGCTCTACAGGGAGCCATTATTATTCCACCTGGATGCCCCAGGCTCAGCATGTGCACGTGTAGATTATTTATATTAACTGTACATATAAACTGCTCTGGGTTCATCTCACACACTGTTACAGCATCACACACACACACACACACACACACACACACACACACACACACAGACACACACAACTGACCTTACACTACTGATCTTACACTACCAACCCAACACTATTCAATTCAATTCATGTTTATTTTTACTGCACTTTTAACAGCAGCTTTACACAGATAATGTGGTGATAAAAATGAATAAGATGTTCTTTATAAGTGTCACTGGAGCCTCAGGAGCATGTTTACCCGGCCAAGAAAGAAAGAGAGAGAGAGAGAGAGAGAGAGAGAGAGAGAGAGAGAGAAGAGGGTGACAGGAAGAGAAGGATATGGATTATTAAGTCTCCTGATTGTTGTATGAAAGTTAATGTGTGAGAGTGTGAGAGTGAGGAGACGACAGCATCCAAATATCCCAGTTCACCAAACACTCCATATCCATGATCCCTCCAGATCTGCTCCTTTACCTCACAAACACCTACTGACTAAAGACTCCACTAAATAAATATGTGTTCAGCCTCGACTTGAACACTGAGACTGTGTCTGAGTCCCGAACACTGATTGGAAGGTTGTTCCATAACTGTGGGGTTTATAAGAGAAACATCTGCCCCCTGCTGGAGTCTTCATTATTTGAGGTACCAACAGATAGCCTGCACCTTTTGATCTAAGTAGGTGTGGAGGATCATCCTGGTACAGAAGTTCACTCAGATACTGCGGCGTGAGAGCGTTAAGTGCTTTATACGTCAGTAGTAGTATTTTATAATCAGTGTGAGATGTAATTGGGAGCAGTGTAGATGATTAAAACAGGGCTATCCATCCAGAGATGCTACGTAATCGGAAAGTTTGCTTCTAGCTGCATGTGGTCCTAGTAAAAGTTCTTCTGTCTTATCTGAGTTGAGCAGAAGAAAGTTATCAAGTTTGGAACGAACCACATTAGCAACATGTGAAGAGAAGAAAAGTTGGTTGTCCATAGTTACCCCACGGTTGTGAGCAGTGGCTGAAAGGGAGAGTTATGAAGAGTTATTCAGAGATCTGGGTTTTAGTTTAGTTTAGTTAGCACTCATCCATGAAGATAGGTCTGTCAAGCATGCAGAGATCTAAATGGAAGCTGTGGTATATGAGGGAGGGAAAGAAAAAATTAGTTGAAAAACCCATGTGAGGATATGACTTTACCAGTCTAGTGGGTATAGAGGGGAAAAAGGAGGGAACCAAGTACCAAGCATTGTGGGATATCAGTAGATAGTCTGGGGCAGGTGTGGACCATGTTACCTGGTATGAGCGACCTTCCAGGTAGGAAGCAATCTGTTCCCATGCTGCTCCATGGAGGCCTAGGCTCCTGAGGGTAGACAAGAGAGTCTTGTGGCAGACTGTGTCGAATGCTGCTGAAAGGTCAAGGAGGATCTTTACAGATGACAGCTTGGCTGATCAAACAGCATGTAGTTTCCCAGTTACAGCCAAAAGGCCTGTCTCTGTGAAATGTGCCACTTTGAAGCCCGACTGGTTTGGATCATAGAGGTTGTTCAGTGAGAGATAAACAGACAGTTGGTTAAATAGTCAATGGTGTAAAAAGCCGCACTGAGGTCGAGCAACACAAGTAAAGAGACAAAACCCTGATCAGAGGCCAATAACAGTCATTTACCACCTTAACTAGCGCCGTCTCTATGCTATGATGAGGCCGAAATCCTGACTGATACATTTCATAAATGTTCTTCCTCAGTAGATGTGAGCAGAACTGCTGTGCTACAACCTTTTCTAGAATCTTGGAGATAAAGAGGAGGTTTGATATTGGACTGTAGTTGGACAGCTGACAGGGTGAAGGTCAGGTTTCTTAATTAGGGGGTTGATAACTGCAGTTTGAAGGATTTAGGTACATAAGTGCTTATAAACACTACTGACCCAACACTACAGAACCAACACTACTGATCCAACACTACTGATCCAACACTACAGAACCAACACTACTGATCCAACACTACTGATCCAACACTACAGAACCAACACTACTGATCCAACACTACTGATCCAACACTACTGATCTAACACTACTGATCCAACACTACTGATCCAACACTACAGAACCAACACTACAGAACCAACACTACTGATCCAACACTACTGACCCAACACCACTGATCCAACACTACAGAACCAACACTACTGATCAACACTACTGATCCAGCACTACTGATCCAACACTGAACCAACACTACTGATCCAACACTACTGATCTAACACTACTGACTCAACACTACAGAACCAACACTACTGATCTAACACTACAGAACCAACACTACTGATCCAACACTACTGATCTAACACTACAGAACCAACACTACTGACCCAACACTACTGATCTAACACTACAGAACCAACACTACTGATCCAACACTACTGATCCAACACTACTGACTCAACACTACAGAACCAACACTACTGATCTAACACTACAGAACCAACACTACTGATCCAACACTACTGATCTAACACTACAGAACCAACACTACTGACCCAACACTACTGATCTAACACTACAGAACCAACACTACTGATCCAACACTACTGACCCAACACTACAGAACCAACACTACTGATCTAACACTACTGAACCAACACTACTGAACCAACACTACTGATCCAACACTACAGAACCAACACTACTGATCTAACACTACTGATCCAACACTACAGAACCAACACTACTGATCTAACACTACTGATCCAACACTACTGATCCAACACTACAGAACCAACACTACTGATCCAACACTACTGATCCAACACTACTGATCTAACACTACTGACTCAACACTACAGAACCAACACTACTGATCTAACACTACAGAACCAACACTACTGATCCAACACTACTGATCTAACACTACAGAACCAACACTACTGACCCAACACTACTGATCTAACACTACAGAACCAACACTACTGACCCAACACTACTGACTCAACACTACAGAACCAACACTACTGATCTAACACTACAGAACCAACACTACTGACCCAACACTACTGATCCAACACTACTGATCTAACACTACAGAACCAACACTACTGATCCAACACTACTGACCCAACACTACTGATTCAACATTACTGATGCAACATTACTGATCTAACACTACTGACCCAACACCATTAATACCAGCACTACTGATCTAACACTACGGATTTAAAACTACTAATCTAACACTACTGACCCAACACTACTAAACCAACACTTCTGACCCAACACTACTGACACTTGAGTGTTGCTATGACATTTGTACTGACACTTCTACATCTTATAATTGTTTTATTTCTTCTGTAAATCTTTCTCTAAAAACTTTCTGATAACCAAATCTGTGTTCTCTCTCTCTCTCTCTCTCTCTCTCTCTCTCTCTCTATCTGCATGTGTGTGTGTGTGTATGTGTGTAAACGGTCGTTACTGTGCGAGGACATTCCAGCATTGGGTGTGTCCTCTTTCTCTGTGTCTCACACACACACACACACACACACACACACAGACACAGTGTGAGTCACACAGGGTGTGTCTTCACTCTCACTCTCCCATTTATAATTCTCACACACACCTAAAAATTACTTACCTGTGTGAACTCACCTGTCTGTCTCTCATCACCACACACACACACACACACACACACACACACACACACACACACACACACACACACACAGAGAGAGCAGGAATGGATTCATCGTCGTACGTCATCTAATACAAAATGATAATGTAATAAAGTGTTGTTTAAACAGTACTTTTATAAAATACGGGCTCTGCACACACACACACACACACACACACACACACACACACAAATACACACACAGCTAAGCCCCGCCCACTAGGCTGTATTCCCGGCTGTAGGAGTGTGTGGAGCTCTTCCGCGATCGGGAGCAGAGAGGAGAAGTGCGCACTTCACTCACTTTCTCTCTCTCTTTCTTTCATATATATATATATATATATGTGTATATCTACACACACACACACACACACATACACACTTACACTCTTTCTAAAGTTGGATTGTATTTTGGTGCGTTTTGGTTGAAGTGAAGACAGAACCTAGTGCGCGTTCACGATGAGCGCGCACGGCACTCCCTCCTCGCGCTTTCCCACCGTGTCGCGCGGATCCACCATGCGCGTGAGCGACCAGGTGTACACGACCGGAAACGGCTTCCAATCGGACCTGAGTGAGAGCATGATGCAGCAGCGCTTCAGTGGACACACTTACAGCATGAAGGGTCAGGGAAGGTGAGAAGCGCGCGCACACACACAACACACAGAGTTCTAACAATGCTGAAGCTCCACCCCCACCCCTGAGTGGGGCTCCTGTATGAGGTCCCTGAGTGTGGCCCCTGTGTGAGGCTCCTAACCCTCACCTGATTAGGTGTATCAGTGAGATCTCTATAATCTCTCGATCAATGCAGTGACTGTAAAATGGTCTGAGTTTAAAATATGTGGTGACCTTCAGCTGCTCCTCAGGAGAGAACTTCATGATCCATAGTGCAGATACACAATAGCGCTGGGCAGTTCAGCAGGCTGGGGGCAGTTCAGTTCAGCAAGCTGGGGGCAGTTCAGCAGGTTGGGGGCAGTTCAGTTTAGCAGGTTAGGGGCAGTTTAGCAGGTAAGGGGAAGTTCAGTTCAGCAGGTTGGGGCAGTTCAGTTCAGCAGGTTAGGGGCAGTTTAGCAGGTAAGGGGGAAGTTCAGTTCAGCAGGTTGGGGGCAGTTCAGTTCAGCAGGTTAGGGGCAGTTTAGCAGGTTAGGGGGAAGTTCAGTTCAGCAGGTTGGGGCAGTTCAATTCAGCAAGCTGGGTGCACTTTAGCAGGTTGGGGGCAGTTTAGGAGGTAGTGGGCAGTTCAATTCAGCAGGTTGGGGGCAGTTCAGGAGGTTGGGGCAGTTCAGCAGGTTGGGGGCAGTTCAGGAGGTTGGGGGCAGTTCAGTTTAGCAGGTTGGGGGCAGCTAGCAGAACTGTGCATTGTATCTTTAATTTTACAGATCAAATGGCTGAAGTTTCCTTCAGAGGTCAAGGGTCAGAGTTTGTGTAACTGATCTAACGATTGTGTGTGTGTGTGTGTGTGTGTGTGTGTGTGTGTGTGGACTGTTCCACCATGATGGTCCCTCAGGTTGTCTCATTATGTCCATAACAGGAGTGCTTTTGTTTCTGACACATTGACCTTTGACCATTTTGAAACTGTAAATTAAAACAAAACTCATAAACAAATATTTTATTCACAATAAAACAAAATTTTTACCATTTTACCATTTTAAGGAAAGAAATCAGGTTATTTGTAATTTGATGGCTACAACACATCTCATTAAAGTTGTGACAAGAACATGTTTCTCACTGTGTAGCATCACATCTTCTGTCAGTGAACATAAACATTAAGTTTTAGGAGAGGAATGTTGTCACATGTGTCTGATACAGGATTCTATCTGCTCAACAGTTCTGGGTTTCCTTTGTTGTATTTTTTGTTATATGATGCACCAAATGCTTTTAAATGAGAGGTCTAGACTGCAGACGGAGCAGTTCAGCACCCAGACTGTTTACTACTATGTACTACTACTATTTCTACTATGAAGTCATGCTATTGTAATAGATGCAGTATGCAGTTAGCATTGTCTTGCTCAAATATGCAAGACCTTCCCTGAAAAAGACGATTTCTGGATGTAAGCATTTATTGCTCAAAATTTTTATATAGCGTTCAGCATTGATGGAATATGTACAGGCTGCCCATTCTACAGGGACTAGGAGTGTACAGTAGTGTGTGTGTAGAAGGGAGTGTGTAGGAGCTTATGTAGGTATTATTAAGCGGGTCATCGTATGAACCTTTGAACCACATCACGTTTGCAACCAAAAAATTAGTAAATGCTCTGCGTGTGTGTATGTTTTATTAAGCCAGGACTTAGCAATGGCCAAGCAGGAGCAAATTAAAGGACATAGTATGGAGTAAAGTAAGGACTTGAGAGCTGTGAAATGAGGACCAAGCTGGTGCAAAACTCCATAATGAGTTGCTGTAAAATATGGACATAGCAGGGGTAGAGTGAGGATCAAGCTAAAGTAACGAGACCCAGCTGGATCGAAGTGATAACTGAGCTGGAGCAAAGTAACAACTGGAGCAAAGTTAGGATGTAGCTGGAGTAAAGTGAGAACGGAGCTGTAGTAAAGTGAGGACGGAGCTGGAGTAAAGTGAGGACCAAGCTGGAGCAAAGTGAGGACAGAGCTGGAGTAAAGTGAGAGCTGGAGTAAAGTGAGTACGGAGCTGGAGTAAGGTGAGAGCTGGAGTAAAGTGAGGACAGAGCTGGAGTAAAGTGAGGACGAAGTTGGAGTAAAGTGAGAGTTAGAGTAAAGTGAGGACGGAGCTGGAGTAAAGTGAGAGTTAGAGTAAAGTGAGGACGGAGGTGGTGTAAAGTGAGAGCTGGAGTAAAGTGAGAACGGAGCTGCAGTAAAGTGAGGACGGAGCTGGTGTAAAGTGAGAGTTAGAGTAAAGTGAGGACGGAGGTGGTGTAAAGTGAGAGCTGGAGTAAAGTGAGGACGGAGCTGGAGTAAAGTGAGGACGGAGCTGGTGTAAAGTGAGAGTTAGAGTAAAGTGAGGACGGAGGTGGTGTAAAGTGAGAGCTGGAGTAAAGTGAGGACGGAGCTGGAGTAAAGTGAGGAGCTGGTGTAAAGTGAGAGTTAGAGTAAAGTGAGGACGGAGGTGGTGTAAAGTGAGAGCTGGAAATGAGTTTTTAAAATGACAATAGAAAGGTAGAAACCAATGAAAATTACAAACATTACAGGTGAACACATCAGAGTAATAAAGATGTTATCATGAGGAAGAGACTGAAACCAAAACAAACACACATTCACACTTGTGACTCACACTGATCTGGAAATATTTTACATACATTGAATATTTTGTGACAGATGTGATGTATATTTGATGTATGTAAGAAAGACTGATCTGTGTGTGTGAGTTTTCACATGTAAACACAATAGCACAAATTGCACAACTTCCACATCAACCAAGAAACAACAACATATACACACAAATTATTTGTATTTTTTTTTATTTCCTTTGCTGCTGTAACAAAGAAATTTCCCCAATCTGGGACGAGATCTTATCTTATCTTATCTTATCTAATCTTATCTTAAATTACACACAGCTTACACATCTTGCACAACTTACACACAGCTTACACACATCAACTAACACAAAGCTTACACACACCAAATACACACAACTTACACACATCAGCTCACAAACACATCTTACACGCAAGTTACACACATCAACTTACACACATCAACTTACAGAAAAACTCATACACAACTGGTACAGACCCAGAGTAATACCCACACATGTAAAAAAAAAAGAAAATAAATCAATGATATATATTGAGTGATAATCACTTTGTTAATTTTGTGTGTGTGTGTGTGTGTGTGTGTGTTTTAGCATGATGACTTTCCAAAAGAAAGGCCAGGTTGTATATAATCAATGCATGAACAACCTCGAAATGGCTAAAGCTATACTGGAGCAAGTGAGTATACACACACACACACACACACACACACACACACACACATGAAAAACCTCACACACAGAAAAACACTACACACAGATAAACAATACACACACTGCACACATGCTGAAAAACACACTAGACACAAACTTCACACACAGACATTACTAATCTTTACTATTTTTTGGAATGTGTGTGTGTGTGTGTGTGTGTGTGTGTGTGTGTGTGTCTGTGTGAGATACAGGGAGGATCTATGAGTGAATTTGAAAATGCCATGGCGATGGCTAATGATGGCATGAAGCAGCTTCATCAGGTTGCGGTGGAAATGAACAACTACGGCCAGAATCCTGAAACCATCTTAAAAAGGTGTGTGTATGTTTGTGTGTCTGGTAGGTTTGGTGTGTATGTGTTTTTGTATGAGTGGTGTTTGTGTGTTTGTGTGTTTGATGTGTGTGTGTGTTGTGTGTTTGTGTATGTTTGGTAGGTGTGCTTTGTTTATGTGGTGGGTGTGTTTGTGTGTGTTTGGCGGGTTTGTTGTGTGTTTGTGTGGTTAGTGTATGTTTGTGTGTGGTGGGTTTACTTGTGTTTTTGTATGTTTGGTGTGTGTGTGTGTGTGTGTGTGTGTGTGTGTGTGTGTGTGTGTGTTTTGGTGAGTGTTGTTTGTTTGTTTGGCGGGT
>NC_060889.1:33181559-33186559 GCF_014805685.1 Silurus meridionalis | reverse complement strand
CACTCTCCTTTACACTCCCCTTTACACTCTCCTTTTACACACTCCACTTTACATTCTCCTTTACACTCCCCTTCCACTCTCCTTTTACACACTCCGCATTTCACTTCTCCTTTCCACTCTCCTTTAACACCTCCCCTTTACACACTCCCCTTACACTCTCCTTTTACACTCTCCTTTTACACTCCCCTTCCACTCTCCTTTTACACTCTCCTTTTACACACTCCCCTTTACACTCCCCTTTACACTCTCCTTTTACACACTCCCCTTTACACTCTCCTTTTACACACTCCACTTTACATTCTCCTTTTACACTCCCCTTTACACTCTCCTTTTACACACTCCTTTACACTCCCCTTTACACTCTCCTTTTACACACTCCCCTTTACACTCTCCTTTTACACTCCCCTTTACACTCCCCTTTACACTCCTTTTACACACTCTCCTTTTACACTCTCCTTTACACTCTCCTTTTACACTCCCCTTTACACTCCCCTTTACACTCTCCTTTTACACACTCCCCTTTACACTCTCCTTTTAAACACTCTTCTTTTACACACTCCCCTTTACACTCTCCTTTTACACTCTCCTTTACACTCCCCTTTACACTCTCCTTTTACACTCTCCTTTTAAACACTCCCCTTTACACTCTCCTTTTACACACTCCCCATTTACACTCTCCTTTTACACACTCCCCTTTACACACTCCCCTTTACACTCCTTTACACTCCCCTTTACACTCTCCTTTTACACACTCCCCTTTACACTCTCCTTACACACTCCCCTTTACACACTCCCCTTTACACTCCTTTACACTCCTTTTACACACTCCCCTTTACACTCTCCTTTTACACACTCTCCTTTTAAACACTCTTCTTTTACACTCCCCTTTACACACTCCCCTTTACACTCCTTTTACACACTCTCCTTTTAAACACTCCCCTTTACACTCTTTTACACATTCCCCTTTACACTCTCCCTTTACACTCTCCTTTTACACTCCTTTTACACACTCCCCTTTACACTCTCCTTTTAAACACTCCCCTTTACACTCTCCTTACACACTCCCCTTACACTCCCCTTTACACTCCTTTACACTCTCCTTTTACACACTCTCCTTTTACACTCCCCTTTACACTCCCCTTTACACTCTCCTTTTAAACACTCTCCTTTTACACACTCCCCTTTTACCTCCCCTTTACACTCTCCTTTTACACTCCCCTTTACACTCTCCTTTACACACTCCCCTTTACACTCTCCTTTTAAACACTCTTCTTTTACACACTCCCCTTTACACTCTCCTTTACACACTCTCCTTTACACACTCCCCTTACACTCCCCTTTACACACTCCTTTTAAACACTCCCCTTTACACTCTCCTTTTACACACCCCTTTACACTCCCCTTTACACTCTCCTTTTAAACACTCTCCTTTACACACTCCCCTTTACACTCTCCTTTTACACTCCCCTTTACACTCTCCTTTACACACTCTCCTTTTAAACACTCTTCTTTTACACACTCCCCTTTACACTCCCCTTTACACTCTCCTTTTACACTCCCCTTTACACTCTCCTTTTACACTCTCCTTTTACACTCCCCTTTACACTCTCCTTTTACACTCTCCTTTTACACTCCCCTTTACACTCTCCTTTTACACACTCCCCTTTACACACTCCCCTTTACACTCTCCTTTTAAACACTCTCCTTTTACACTCTCCTTTTACACTCTCCTTTTACACTCTCCTTTTACACTCTCCTTTTACACTCCCCTTTACCTCCCCTTTACACACTCTCCTTTTACACCTCCCCTTTACACTCTCCTTTTACACTCCCCTTACACTCTCCTTTTACACTCTCCTTTACACACTCCCCTTACACTCTCCTTTTACACCCCCATACACTCCCCTTTACACTCTCCTCTTACACACTCCTCCTTTACAATCACCTTTTACACACTACCTCTTTACACTCCCCTTTACACTCTCTTTGTACACAGTCCCCTTTACACCCCCTTTACACTCTCATTTTACACACTCCCACTTTACACTCCCCTTTACACACTCCCACTTTACACTCTCCTTTTACACACTCCCCTTTACACTTCCTTTACACTCTCCCTTTACACTCTCCTTTTACACACTCCGCATTACACTTCCCTTTCCTCTCTCCTTTAACACACTCCCCTTTACACACTCGTCCTTTACACTCTCCCTTTACACTCTCCTTTTACACACTCCCGCTTAACACTCTCCCTTTACACACTCCCCCTTTACACTTCCCCTTTACACTATCCTTTTACACACTCCCCCTTTACACTCCCCTTTACACACTCCCCTTTACACACTCCCCCTTTACACTCCCCTTTACACACTTCACTTCCCCTTTACATTCTCTTTTTTCACTTTCCCTTTACACTGTTCCCCTTTACACTACAGTGGTACCTTGACCTACAAGTGCATTAATGTACGAGTTTTCTGAGGTACGAGCGGTCACCTGGTCGATTTTTTGCTTTGTTACGCGAGCAAAAAACTGAGGTACGAGCTCGAGACGCCGCTGCTAGGCGAGGCGAAGCCAGAAAGCGCAGATTGTGACAAAAATTAAGATAAGCAAAGAAGAAAAAGTAAACAATTTAAAGTTTAGGGATACGTAGTGTACAGGAGTGATAGTAAAAAACGAGTTTTTCCTCCTCTGCCGCTTATTGCCTCTAGAGCCCCCTTTACACTCTCCAGCTTTATACTTTCCCCTTTACACTCTCCCTCTTTACACTCTGTCTTTACACTCTCAGTCTTTACACTATCCCCCTTTACACACTCCCGCTTTACACATCCCCCCTTTACAATTTCTCTATACACTCCAATCTTTACACGCTCCCTTTAACATTACATTTATTCCATCCTTTACACTCCCCTGATGTTTATCTCCCCCGTGGGTTTCTAGGTTTTAGGTGTCAGTGAGATTTGAACTCATGCCTGCAGTAAGTCCACCTCAGCCCATGCAGGTGTGATGAGACCAGACTCACGCTGGTGCTGGAAGACAGAGTAGGAAAGCCGCACATTGAGATTGCTTTTGTTGTGTTCAGATGTTATAAAGCCTCTGATTTCTCACGCAGCCCAGAGTTTTTTCCCTGCAGCCCAGATTCCTGTCTGACATTTCAGCTTCCTGTTTGCAGTGACTTCCTGTTTCCTGTTTCTTTGTTGTGAGTTGTTGGCTGTAGTTATGAGGAGTGAAGTCCTGCACTGTGAGCTGAGAGAGGGGGAAACAGGTGACGTGAGTGGTGAAGAGTTCCTCATGTGGGTTTCAGTCTGATGTGAGTCACAGCTGGAATCAGTAGAACATCTGGGGAAAGGATCACTCCTCACACCAAACCTGTTTCAGTTTTAAAATGAATTAATCACAAACTGTTATATGATATCAGATTTAGAGTAACTGTGTGTGTGTGTGTGTGTGTGTGTGTGTGTGTGTGTGTGTGTGTGTGTGTGTGTGTGTGTGTGTGTTTCACAGTGTGCTTGACAAAATACATGCACTGTGCTCAAAAGCTTTTAGTGAAGTGTAAAGACTAGTGAAAACTAACTGTGTGTATGTATGCATGTACGTGTGTGTGTGTGTGTGTGTGTGTGTGTGTGTGTGTGTGTGTACAGCGTCTGATTGAGACGTTACAGTTTGGTGATGACGGTGCGGCCATTGAGCAGCAGATCACAAACCACAACAAGTTCCACAGCTCCATCCAGAGAAGTTCAGAAGTGCAGAGAGCCAGAGAGGAAATGGTAACACACACACACACACACACACACACACACACACACACATCAGACTCACTCAAAAACATTGCATTGGGGTGTCTGTTGGTAAATTTGTGTGTGTGTGTGTGTGTGTGTGTGTGTGTGTGTGTGTGTGTGTGTAGATCCAGTTGGGAGAAAAGGGGAATATTCATGCTCTGGATCAGGAGTGGGACACATTACAGGTACAATGACATTCACTTTCACTTCTTTCATTACTGTCCACACCTTCTGTCTCAATCTCTCCTGTCCACACCCCCTGTCTCACTCCCTAATGTCTCACTCTCTCCGTGTCTCACTCTCTACCTCTCTCCTGACTCACTCTCTTTTGTCAACACCTGCTGTATCACTCTATCTTGTCTCACTCTCTACTATCCACAAACCATGTCTCAATCTCTAATGTCTCACTCTCTCCATGTCTCCCTCTCTCCTGTCTCCCTCCCTCCTGTCCCACTCTCTCTCTGTCTCACTCTCTCTCTCTCACTCTCTCTTGTCTCACACTCTCTGTCTCGCTCTATTTATATTTTGTCTCACGTCCTCCAGTCTCACGTCCTCCAGTCTCACTTACTTCAGTCTCATTTACTCCTGTCTCACTTTATTTCTCTGACGTGTGATGTAGAAAATGTCACATGACCGGATGAGCCAGCTGAAGGACATGCAGAACATCCTCTCCGACATCTCTCAGGCCATCATGTGGGTGAACGACAGAGAGGAGGAGGAGCTCATGTTCGACTGGGGT
Source organism: Silurus meridionalis (assembly GCF_014805685.1). NCBI lineage: Eukaryota > Metazoa > Chordata > Actinopteri > Siluriformes > Siluridae > Silurus > Silurus meridionalis. The sequence goes on along the minus strand of NC_060889.1, from coordinate 33,182,044 downwards.
GATAAAAACATCGACACCTACATCCCTAAGAAACGGGAAAGCTATTCAGTATGCACACACACACACACACACACACACACACACACACACAAACACCTATTCCCTGAAAGCAAGCCCTAGGAGAAGTTCTGCTGTAGAACAAAGAGAGAACGTCCTGCTTCTCTTCGTTAATATTCGAAGCTGGAGATGCAGCAGCAGAAGTCTGGAGATCTCACAGGCTTATAGAAGAGCACCTGATCCTGAACATTCTATTCTTCTGTATATTTCTCTAATGATACCATCAATCTAATGATCATGTGAACTAACACACATCTCCTACACTAGCAAAGAAACTTTAAGGTTCATACACAAGTTCAGATTCGATTCGGTTGGTACTTTAAACAACAAAAGGGTTTGTGCAAAAGAGCAACAGCAGCAGCAGCAGTCAAAACAGATGTGCAGCAGCAGTCAAAACAGATGTGCAGCAGCAGTCAAAACAGATGTGC